>NC_054375.1:158997145-159297145 GCF_017654675.1 Xenopus laevis
GTGGGCCCCAACTTGTGTATAACCAAAAACAACCAGCTCACATAATACCAATGCACCCACAGAACAGTGTCCGTCCTGGTAAATTGTGATCTAATTTGTGCATTAAATAGGGCTCATTTACAAATGCAAATGTGTGTGTGTCAGTGTATAGGTCACAGTCTCCCCATATATCCCATTTATACTATAGGACAGTTATAGTGTGTGTGTGTTAGTGTATAGGATACAGTCTCCCCATATATCCCATTTATACTATAGGACAGTTATAGTGTGTGTGTGTCAGTGTATAGGATACAGTCTCCCCATATATCCCATTTATACTATAGGACAGTTATAGTGTGTGTGTGTCAGTGTATAGGATACAGTCTCCCCATATATCCCATTTATACTATAGGACAGTTATAGTGTGTGTGTGTCAGTGTATAGGATACAGTCTCCCCATATATCCCATTTATACTATAGAAAAGTAGGGTTATTATTTTGGGGGTACAGGGCAGCGTCTCTTGCCTTTGATGTTGTGATATTCCTTGCGTTTGGGACACAGACAGGAGACACAGGAATTAGAAGAGAATGTTACAGTG
Organism: Xenopus laevis; assembly: GCF_017654675.1. Classification (NCBI taxonomy): domain Eukaryota; kingdom Metazoa; phylum Chordata; class Amphibia; order Anura; family Pipidae; genus Xenopus; species Xenopus laevis. The sequence goes on from NC_054375.1 coordinate 158,997,724, forward strand.
AAGATCAGAAATACTCCCACGATTATCCATTTATATTCCTCCTTCACTCTCTGTTTCTCTCCTGGGTTACTTACTGCGAATTCCGCAGGTCTCACTAATTACATCTTAAATGTGAAACAAATTAATTACTGTAACTGAGGAAGAGAGAAATGAAAGAATGGGGAAGATATCATTTTTTTGGTGAAATGGGATTGTGGTCCCTCCCCTTGCAGGGTGATACATCCAGGAGGTGTCAATTTGCTCCTCCCCTTGTAGGGTGATTTTCCCCCTGTCCATAAAGGTGGCAGCTCCTAAGAATGTCCGGCAATTGCAATGAAAATTTGCAGTGATTTTGCAGTCATTTTTTGGGGCGTTGATATTTTTACTTCTGCAACTCTCACACTATGAAATGAAACTATCTGGTTTCTAGGGCTTTAGTGCCCTAGCAACCAGGCAGATGTACTGGAGAAGGCCTAATAGAAAGAGTAACTTTGCAGTCAATGTGAGTTTTGGAGCTGAGCTCAGTGACCCAAACAACCAGGCAGTTTCCAGCTGGGTAGATGGGTAAGAGAAAGGCCAAATTATCCAGAAATCATTACAAAGAAAACTAATTGTTGAAATTTAAAAGCAGAACATCCCCTTTATGTGTGAATATAGGTTTCTCCTTTGAAGGGACATTGCAATATTGGCTGAGGGTCCTTATGTGGAGTCTTGAAGCTCATCGAGCAGATGCTCCCCGGCTGCTGAAGTGCAGAAGGGACGCATATGTGACTGCATGCCCCGGAGATCGTCCTGATTGGACTCGTTGCTTAGGAATTCGGCGGTTCCCTCCATTCGCTGCAATCGTTTGACTTGCGTCATAGGATCTGTGCGCATATTCGTGGTGTTCTTGCTGTAGCGAAGAGAGGCAGGGCTTTGTCTGGAAGGGACAATAGTTCTTTAGATGTAAGACCACCTATAACCCCTTGGAGCTTTATATAGTAGGACCACCTCACAGGAGTTCTGCTCATTGGCTTGTTGGCCATGGCACTGCTTTATTTGGTCCATGAGCCAATGGTTTGAGCATTTAGAGAATGATGGGGGCTCTTTAAAGTGGTTGGTTCCACCTACATGGGCCTTCAATCAGGTAAATAGAAAAGCCTAAATACTAAGGACTCATGGGTAACTTCCTTGTTGGCTTCCTGTAAGCAGAATATTAAGGGTTCCGAGTAAGTACTGGTTCCCTGTTGCCAACCCTAGACTTGATGGGCTCAATATCAGTGATTGGATGGTTTTTAGGCAATGGTCTCATTCCTATGCTGTCGTGATGGACGGTGGAGCAGTTGGGACCAGAACATGGGCTTTTGACTGGAGAGGGTTTCCACCAGGAACCCCACATGGCTGGAAACTAGGTGTGGTGCCCACCATTTTCCATAGGACTTTCCTTTCTCTTTGCAAAGTGTATAGTCCATCTCACCCAGTATCTTACAATTGCCACCAGTTAAAGATCTCAGGAGCTGTCACTTTATTGGTTTATTGGTAAACTCTTGTTCCTTGTGGGCAATTCCATGGTGTTATTAGGCTGTGTTTGAGATATAGCCAAGAGCTCGCAGGACATGTCCTTAGAAGAAAGACCTACTCTGCTGATTTACTGAGCTGGGGATATCTAGGGCATAGATATAGTCTGTTAGTCCAGAATAGGAGCAAGATCCACCAATCCCCTCCTGTTTGAAACCTGTGTCCCAGGTAGGAGGCTTTTCTCAGAGGTCGAACCTCACCCGGTTCAAGGGCAACTGACCTATGGAACTCCATACAGAGTGAGTAACCAATGCCCACATACCCAAGCAATAAAGCTTGTCTAACTCCAAACAAGAACCACATATCACGACCCAACTGTTCAGGAACCACCCAAATTCAGGCAAGGCAGTGCAGTGTGTGTGTGGCATTATGAAAAACATAATTAGCAAAGTGTGGGGCAGTATTTGCCAGGGACCAATACATATCCACCTGCATCTGCAACATGGCAATACATGCCCCATGATAGGGTATTGCCTCCTCCAATGAGTCCCCTGGCTGGCACTGTTTCCATTGGGCGGCCATCTCCTCCTCTACTCATTGCCACACCTCTATAGCCATATTGTGAGATCTGGGGGAGAATCGAGGGGCTTTCCCAGGGAAGCAGGGCTTTATAGCTTGTGCTGCGACCTAAAAAATAAAAATATGGCATTCCGAGTGTTACCCATACTTCTAGCTGCACTGATGCCCCCTGCTCTACCTGAATGCTGAAACTGATGCAGCAGTGAAAATGATAAAATAGGGCATTTTAAAAAATTGATAGCGATTCCTCCTGCCCTAGGCCAATACAGTAAGTTCTCCCACGCAGGGAAGGAAATGCCGAGCTCAAGCCTTGAAGTGTTATGTGATGATTATGACTGATACAGTTCTGCTTAGGTTCCTCATCATTGACTATGGTAAAGTTCAGCTCTTCTTCATTCCTTCAAAGCTGGTTTGAACGAGTTGTTAACAGTTCTGCAGGTCCAAATGAGCCCAGGCGATGGTAATCCCTACAGCAGACTCATGTAGTTGGACCAACCTTGCATGTTGTTAGACCTAGATGTGGCTTGAGGTTCTACACAAATGCTCTGGAGTAAGGGAAGTCCTTCATCAATTCGCTCACCAGTTATTGACCACATTACAATGTTATGACTGTGTCTAGGCACCTCTTCAGTGTAGACTTATTCTTGGGAAGTCCACACTAACCTGAGGCCATTGTGAGAATTGGGGGGCGGTGTCTTGGTGCTGGTGGATTCTGGGCACTATGATTGGCCTTAATTAGAGGAAATAGGGGTAGTTTTTTGTGCAGTTATGCTGGTTTGGGTTTTTGTTGATTATTGGGCAGATGAGTTGAACCTGCTACCTGGGCATTGCCCTTTTCCATTATTAGGTGTAGGTGGGGAACCGATCTGATCTGCAGGTTGAAAGGATTATTTGCCCTTTGTATGGTAGATTGGAAACAATATTGATTGCAGAGAGTCGAATATTGATTGGTCTCTCACCTTTCTCTGGGTAGTTTAGAATGAACAGGAATTATCTGGGCAAAGCGCTGAACTTCATAGACCAGTGTTGTATTCCCACCTGTGTTATTAGGGCCATTTACATGGGTCTAGTTCAACCTATGTCCCATGCGACCCAAGGAGGGAATGGTGGGAGGATGAGGTGGGGGTTGCAGTGAGGGGTAGGTTGTGCAACAGCAGCACCAACTGCAACTGCAAAGTGTGTTAACGAGGCCTTGTGGGCAGAAGCCTGACTTGTATGTGACATTTTCCAAATGCTTCTTCCATTGCATAACATAAAGCAAAGTGTACTAGTGTGTAGCTTTCCCCATTGGAAACAATGGAAGACATTTTTGCCAGGAGGCTATTGAAAGTCACTGTTTAGTCTGCCCCTCCCTCTACAGGGGAACATAAACATAGAAGAAATTGCCCCTTGTTTTGCAGCGTACATCTTTGCCAGAAATAGTTGCTCCTCCCTTTGTAGGGTGACACAGTGACAGAATTTGCCTCTGTAGGGTGACACAGTGACAGAGTTTGCCCTGTAGGGTGACACAGTGACAGAATTTGCCCTGTAGGGTGACACAGTGACAGAATTTGCCTCCGTAGGGTGACACAGTGACAGAATTTGCCTCCGTAGGGTGACACAGTGACAGAATTTGCCCTGTAGGGTGACACAGTGACAGAATTTGCCTCCGTAGGGTGACACAGTGACAAAATTTGCCTCCGTAGGGTGACACAGTGACAGAATTTGCCTCCGTAGGGTGACACAGTGACAGAATTTGCCCTGTAGGGTGACACAGTGACAGAATTTGCCTCCGTAGGGTGACACAGTGACAAAATTTGCCTCCGTAGGGTGACACAGTGACAGAATTTGCCTCCGTAGGGTGACACAGTGACAGAATTTGCCTCCGTAGGGTGACACAGTGACAGAATTTGCCTCCGTAGGGTGACACAGTGACAGAATTTGCCTCCGTAGGGTGACACAGTGACAGGATTTGCCTCCGTAGGGTGACAGAGTGACAGAATTTGCCTCCGTAGGGTGACACAGTGACAGAATTTGCCTCCGTAGGGTGACACAGTGACAGAATTTGCCTTGTAGGGTGACACAGTGACAGAATTTGCCTCCGTAGGGTGACACAGTGACAGAATTTGCCTCCGTAGGGTGACACAGTGACAGAATTTGCCCTGTAGGGTGACACAGTGACAGAATTTGCCCCTTTAGGGTGACACAGTGACAGAATTTGCCCCTTTAGGGTGACACAGTGACAGAATTTGCCCTTTAGGGTGACACAGTGACAGAATTTGCCCTTTAGGGTGACACAGTGACAGAATTTGCCTCCGTAGGGTGACACAGTGACAGAATTTGCCCTGTAGGGTGACACAGTGACAGAATTTGCCCCTTTAGGGTGACACAGTGACATAATTTTCCCCTTTTGGGTGACACAGTGACAGGATTTGCCCCTTTAGGGTGACACAGTGACAGAATTTGCCCCTTTAGGGTGACACAGTGACATAATTTGCCGCTTTAGGGTGACACAGTGACAGAATTTGCCCCTTTAGGGTGACACAGTGACAGAATTTACCTCCGTAGGGTGACACAGTGACAGAATTTGCCCTGTAGGGTGACACAGTGACAGAATTTGCCCTGTAGGGTGACACAGTGACAGAATTTGCCCTGTAGGGTGACACAGTGACAGAATTTGCCTCTGTAGGGTGACACAGTGACAGAATTTGCCTCCGTAGGGTGACACAGTGACAGAATTTGCCCTGTAGGGTGACACAGTGACAGAATTTGCCCTGTAGGGTGACACAGTGACAGAATTTGCCCCTTTAGGGTGACACAGTGACAGAATTTGCCCCTTTAGGGTGACACAGTGACAGAATTTGCCCCTTTAGGGTGACACAGTGACATAATTTTCTCCTTTTGGGTGACACAGTGACAGGATTTGCCCCTTTAGGGTGACACAGTGACAGAATTTGCCCCTTTAGGGTGACACAGTGACATAATGTGCCCCTTTTGGGTGACACAGTGACAGAATTTGCCCCTTTAGGGTGACACAGTGACAGAATTTGCCCTTTAGGGTGACACAGTGACATAATTTGCCCTTTAGGGTGACACAGGGACATAATTTGCAGGGTGACATTGCTGGAAGCAGAGAGACTGGTGCATTGCCGTAGGGAAGTGGGGGACGTGACTGAGCTGCGGGGGGATGTCTCGTTGTTGCACTCAGAGTCCCTGAGGAAAGAGACTGTGGGTGGAGGGGACACACTTCCGGGGAGAGTCCCACGTTCCCTAATTTTCCTTTCCTGTGTCTCTCCTGACTCGTGCCCCTATTCCTCTTACCCACGCTCCTCTCTTTACAAATCTCCCTCCCCCGCTCCCACCATCCTACGTCCCTCGTTGTTACTCTATCAGTGTGATGTCACGCTGCTGTTGTCATGGATACTGCATCTCCCTCCTCTCTCCTTTAAATAGCCTGCCTCTCATTTACTGCTCAGGATCTTTCCTTATCTGTGCTTACTTCCTGTACTAGTGTTGTGACATCATCACTGCCTGTGACATCACACCAGCTCTGGAACATGTGTGTTACATAAAGGTGGTGCCATTCTGAGACAGCATGCCCAGATTTATAGGACCCCCACATGGGTTCATACATACACTCCCTGCACCCCTGTCTGATTGGTACAGTCTGATTAGAGTGCCCGTGAGACAGTATGGCAGCTCCTCTCTGACTGGCTGGTGCACTTTCATTTGGGTGTGGTCTCAGAATAAAAGATGCTGACTCCTGTGGATAGAGTGTCAGCCCCTGTGTCTGTGGGGGACTGGGTTAGTTGATTAGTGATGTCTCATCCGGAGTGTTAGTAATGGGCCCCTCAGTCTCTGACTCACTCACAGCAGCTCCCCAATAAATTACTCAGTAAATCCATTAAAGTTATTGACTCACCAAGACCCCAGCACACGGAATTAACCCACTCCCTGCCAGAAAGTCCTGAGGAATTGAGACCTCCCACATCTACTATAGTTTATATAAACAAGCTGCTGTGTAGCCATGGGGGCAGCCATTCAAGCACAGGATACACAGTAGATAACAGATAAGTACTACTATAGTTTATATAAACAAGCTGCTGTGTAGCCATGGGGGCAGCCATTCAAGCACAGGATACACAGTAGATAACAGATAAGTACTACTATAGTTTATATAAACAAACTGCTGTGTAGCCATGGGGGCAGCCATTCAAGCACAGGATACACAGTAGATAACAGATAAGTACTACTATAGTTTATATAAACAAGCTGCTGTGTAGCCATGGGGGCAGCCATTCAAGCACAGGATACACAGTAGATAACAGATAAGTACTACTATAGTTTATATAAACAAGCTGCTGTGTAGCCATGGGGGCAGCCATTCCAGCACAGGATACACAGTAGATAACAGATAAGCTTTGAAGAATCCCATTGTAAACTACAGAGCTTATCTGTTATGTGCTGTGTATCCTGTGCCTTTTCCTTTTTTTTTACTGTTCCTTTAATATACTATTGTAATTTCCATGTTGACTGAAAGACTTAATTATAACACAAAATCAAAGTTAAACTATATAAATCAAAAGCAGTTGTCAAATCTAAAAGAAGGTATATACGAATGGAAGCTGACATGGAACTGTAGAATAGCTGCTAAATACACAATTGCTTTTGCCATATCCTCCTTCATAGAAGCTCGTAAACGGGTGGTTCACGTTTAAGTCAATTTTAATATGTAATAAAATGGCCATTTCTAAACAACTTTTCAATTGGTCTTCATTCGTTTTTTTGTTTTTTTTATAGTTTTTGAATTATTTGCCTTCTTATTCTGACTCTTTCCAGCTTTTTGCTACTTTTTATTACTTTTTATCTTGCTACCCAGGCCTCTTTTATTCATTTTCATGTCTGTGCCTGGTTGCTAGGGGAATTTGGACCCTAGCAACCAGATGGCTGAAATTACAACCTGGAGAGCTGATGAATAAAAAGCTAAATAAGTCAAAAACCACAAATAATAAAAATGAAAACCAATTGCAAATTGTCTTAGATTAACATTCTCTATATTTAAAGTTTATTTAAAGGTGCACATTCCCTTTAAATCTGATTTGATTATTTTCAGTGCTTGTATATAAAGTTATTCGGAGTCGCTACATTTTTGGTGATTCCGACTCCAGATACTGAAAATTGCTTCAGACTCCACAGCTCTAGCACCAAGATCTCCCACACTTAGGAATTAACCCACTCCCTGCCAGAAGGTGTGGCTGGAAAATGACCTCCCACATAGGAATTAAGCCACTTTTTTGCGTAAGGTATGAATGAACTGATAACTCCCACGTATGGGCATTAACCCACTCCCTACCAGAAGGTATTGAGACACCAGGACCACCCACTCACAGCAATTAACCTACTCTGCAACAGAAGGTAGTCACTAAGGTGTCCCACTAATAAAAGTTAACTCACTCCCTACCAGAAAGGGTTAAAGCACTGAGATGTGCCACTCATCTTATTAACCCACTCTCCTTAGGAAGCATGAACTAATATGTCTCATATATAGGAATTAACTCACTCCCTGCCGGTGAATACTGATTCACTGAGATGTCCCACACATGAGAATTAACCCACCCCCTGCCAGAAGGTCCTGAGGCACTTTCACCTCCCACACATAGGAATTAACCCACTCCCTGCCAGAAGGTATTGAGGCAGTGGCACCTCCCACACATGGGAATTAACCCACTCCTTGCCAGAAGGTATTGAGGCAGTGACACCTCCCACACATGGGCATTAACCCACTCCCTGCCAGAAGGTATTGAGTCCCTTCTTTACATGCCCCATGCCTTTTTTTGCATGGAGCATTGTACATGACTCCCTATATAATTTCCCTCAAATTAGTATAATACAATGTAATTAATGAACTGTACATATATACTATAGTTAACCCTGGACTTGCTGGCTCACCATTGCCTAAAGAAATTCAAGGTGGCCGGACAGGATACTTTTCTGCACCCATTGACCCAGAGACCAATAAACTCTCCATCTAAAGCTATAGGCCCTCACATATGTTGGAGGCAGGGTGTTGCTGAACTATATCCCTCAGGCATAGACAGTAAGAATGAGCCTAAGTGGTAAACAGTAAAGGCTTGAGTCTTGAAAGAATTATTAGGAGAACATGATAGAATGTTAGAAAGATAGGTGTATTGTCATACTACAGCTTCAAGCCTTCAGTACTGGGTCCCTCAGGGTCAGTCAATGAACAGACGATTATTTCAACTCACAAGTGTCACTCCTAGTTGTCAGAATTCCTCTCAAGTGGAACCCAGGAGAACTCCTCTACTCCTCTACTCCCTATGTCTGTAAACCTGCTCCCTACTCAGGACACAAGTGCACCCAGGATTCTAATTGTTACTCAATCTCCTCGGTGGAGCTCAGGCTGCTCAGCTAACTAGTACTACTCATATCTGTCACTACCAGATACTAACACTTACTAGGCTCTATTAAACCTAGGTTCCAACCTGGGCCCACCTGTCTGCTCATGTGAAATCCCTCAGAAATGGACCCAGAGCACGTGTGATCCATCTTAAATACAATAACAGTGATTCCCTTTGGTCTCTAAACTGTCAGATGTATTATTTAACATAGGAACAGGAACTTAACTACCACTAGGGGGAGAAGCAATGGAAATAAGAGAGGCAATAATGAGGAGAGAAAGGGGGAGAGAAGGTAGAGAGTGTAGGCCATAGTGACATAAATACAAACTATTAGCCAGTATTAAGCAATCAGATGTCGGTTATCCTTATCATGACTGTAGTAGGGCTGTTTGGTTGCTATGGGACACTTGTCTGGGGCTTTTCTATATAAGTCCCATTGTACTCAAATACTATTGCCACCTCCCTCCTTTGAAGCCAGACACCTGACATGTCCATGCACATCAATCTACTGTAGGTGTGTGCTGCAGGCTGCACTGATTTCTGTGCAGCCATATATGAATGTATTTGTTTCTGGTTGGAATGTGATGGGACAACCTAAATTGATCTGAGTGTTCAACTAAACTCAGGGCAGGTCCATCATCATCATTTGCCGTTGTCTAAGAAACAAAGACACATCAGGTCTCAGCTGCATCAATGGATTGTGTGGAACCAAAGCGCAATATCTGCCCGTGTCCATCTTCGTTGGCTGAAATAACCATAGCAACAGTAATTAAATAAAAGTGTAAAGACGACTGACCATTAGACCACTAGGGAAGGCTCTGCATGGGATCAGTGCTTGGCTCCAAGGGTTGTATCAGAACAGCTGCTCATGGTAACACTACTGTATAAGCAACACATATGTATATATAGACTGAATATACACACATATATACCTGGGCTACATACCCTTGCTCCACTCACTATACAAATCAACAAGGAAAGTATCTTTTATGTACAAATAATCAACATTCTGTATGCCATGGTGCTGTACATGGACTTATAACAAAATATAAAGCTATTAAAGGGACAGATGGCCCTGTTCACAAGGGCTTGCAATCTAGAGAGGCTGGCATGAGAACAGCATTGAAGAAAATGCCAGTAATGTGAAGTGGGTTGGGAATGGGTGATGGATGAGAATGTTGTATGTTAGAGTGGGTTGGGAAGTTGATGGTTTGGGATTGGCATGAGCTGGAGTAGGTTAGGAAGTGGCTGGTGTAGAAGAGGGATGAGTTGAAGTGGGTTGGTAAGTGGAGGATGTGGGAGTGGGATGAGTTGGAGTGGGTCTGGAAGTGTCTGGTAGGAGTGGGTTGGGAAGTGGAGGATGTAGAAATGGAATCAGTTGAAGTGGGTTCGGTAGCGACACGTGTAGGAGTGGATTGGGAATTAGAGGATGTGGGAGGGTTGTGTGAGTTGGAGTGGGTTTGGAAGTGGAAGATGTGGGATGAGTTGGAGTGGGTTCGGAAGTGTAGGATGTGGGAGTGGGATGAGTTGGAGTGGGTTGGGAAGTGGATGATATGAGAATGGGTTGATGTTATAGATTTGGGCCTGGTGTTCCTAGCATCCTTTTTTCTCTATAGTAACAAGAGTTTTATTTTGATGTTAGTGTAGAAATGGTTTCATTTCCTTTTTCCATTATTTCTTTTATTTGATTTTATTTTCTTATTGTTTTAACGGATATTCACTATTGTGTTTTTTATGGTACATTTAATTGTAGTTGTTCTACTGTTAATATCTCAATACCAACTGTGATTTTCTGTGTCACCTTTAATATGCTCTGTATACCTATGTGTATTAGAGATGCTTCTGTGGTAATAATGTTATGTACGACTTTTTTGCTATATTCAATAAAAATTTATTGAAATAGAGAATGGGTTGATGTAGGAGTGGGTTGGGAAGTGGAGAATGTAGAAATGGGATAAGTTGGAGTGGGTTGGGAAGTGGAAGATGTGGGAGGCGTATGATTTAGAGTGGGTTGGGAAGGGGATGACATAGGAGTGAGATGAGTTGCCTTCCCATAGCCTATATGTGGGAGGAGTGTGAGTGGTTGGGAAGTGTAGGGTGTGGGTGAGTAAGTAGGTTGGAAGTAGAGGGAGTGGGAGGTGTGTGCTTTGGTTGTGTTTGTTACAAGGAGACAGTAGGTGTTGGTTTTGAGGTCGAGTGTGGGGGATCGAGGTGTAGGTATGACTGCCTATAGAAGTGAAGGACAGAGTTGACTTAGGCAGAAGACAAAATTATATGAATGAGAGTAAGAGAGAATGAGAGCAAGTTGGTTGTTCCTAGTGGAAGCTGTGGGGTCTGTGAGGTTTCGGCTGTTTTGGAATGGGATTAGAGCAAGAAATAGAGAAGGTTTGGGTGATATTTGTTGGCCAGGAGCAAATACTAGTGCCAATAACTAGTTCCCTGTATGTAGGACCAGTATCTTACTATGCCTCCTGTAAGTGCTTTATCTCAGGCAAGAGAGAGATAATTACCTTGTGCCTTTATATGGTCACAGAACAACCCTTCAGTGACTTCTAATATCCTTATCATTTACAGTAGGGGGTACATTATCCCTTATAATACATGAGTGATACTCAGAGTTCCCTGTATAACTCAGTCTGCAGCCTTGTGTCTTTATATGGTCACAGAACAACCCCTCAGTGACTTCTAATATCCTTATCATTTACAGTAGGGGGTACATTATCCCTTATAATACATGAGTGATACTCAGAGTTCTCTGTATAACTCAGCCTGCAGCCTTGTGCCTTTATATGGTCACAGAACAACCCCTCAGTGACTTCTAATATCCTTATCATTTACAGTAGGGGTACATTATCCCTTATAATACATGAGTGATACTCAGAGTTCCCTGTATAACTCAGCCTGCAGCCTTGTGCCTTTATATGGTCACAGAACAACCCCTCAGTGACTTCTAATATCCTTATCATTTACAGTAGGGGGTACATTATCCCTTATAATACATGAGTGATACTCAGAGTTCCCTGTATAACTCAGCCTGCAGCCTTGTGCCTTTATATGGTCACAGAACAACCCCTCAGTGACTTCTAATATCCTTATCATTTACAGTAGGGGGTACATTATCCCTTATAATACATGAGTGATACTCAGAGTTCCCTGTATAACTCAGTCTGCAGCCTTGTGTCTTTATATGGTCACAGAACAACCCCTCAGTGACTTCTAATATCCTTATCATTTACAGTAGGGGGTACATTATCCCTTATAATACATGAGTGATACTCAGAGTTCCCTGTATAACTCAGCCTGCAGCCTTGTGTCTTTATATGGTCACAGAACAACCCCTCAGTGACTTCTAATATCCTTATCATTTACAGTAGGGGGTACATTATCCCTTATAATACATGAGTGATACTCAGAGTTCCCTGTATAACTCAGTCTGCAGCCTTGTGTCTTTATATGGTCACAGAACAACCCCTCAGTGACTTCTAATATCCTTATCATTTACAGTAGGGGGTACATTATCCCTTATAATACAGAAGTGATACTCAGAGTTCCCTGTATAACTCAGCCTGCAGCCTTGTGCCTTTATATGGTCACAGAACAACCCCTCAGTGACTTCTAATATCCTTATCATTTACAGTAGGGGGTACATTATCCCTTATAATACATGAGTGATACTCAGAGTTCCCTGTATAACTCAGCCTGCAGCCTTGTGCCTTTATATGGTCACAGAACAACCCCTCAGTGACTTCTAATATCCTTATCATTTACAGTAGGGGGTACATTATCCCTTATAATACATGAGTGATACTCAGAGTTCCCTGTATAACTCAGCCTGCAGCCTTGTGCCTTTATATGGTCACAGAACAACCCCTCAGTGACTTCTAATATCCTTATCATTTACAGTAGGGGGTACATTATCCCTTATAATACATGAGTGATACTCAGAGTTCCCTGTATAACTCAGCCTGCAGCCTTGTGTCTTTATATGGTCACAGAACAACCCCTCAGTGACTTCTAATATCCTTATCATTTACAGTAGGGGGCAGTGTCGGACTGGCCCGGCGGGACACCGGGAAAAAACCCGGTGGGCCCCGACCCTCGTGGGCCCCCGCCGGGCCAGGCCCCCTCCCCCGATGCTTGTTTTTTGAAAAAAAAAAAAAAAGTATCTTCGTGGATGCGCAGTGTGCGCATGCGTGCAGACGCAGCGCCGTGCGCGCATGCGTGCAGACGCAGCGCCGTGCGCGCATGCGTGCAGACGGAGCGCGGTGCGCACACAGAGGGGGCCATCGTGTGAGGACGACGCGTTGCAGCAGGGGGACGGGGGTCTGTAGGGGGGCCCTGGACTGGAGTCCCGGTGGGCCCCGGGCCCCCCAGTCCGACCCTGGTAGGGGGTACATTATCCCTTATAATACATGAGTGATACTCAGAGTTCCCTGTATAACTCAGCCTGCAGCCTTGTGCCTTTATATGGTCACAGAACAACCCCTCAGTGACTTCTAATATCCTTATCATTTACAGTAGGGGGTACATTATCCCTTATAATACATGAGTGATACTCAAAGTTCCCTGTATAACTCAGCCTGCAGCCTTGTGTCTTTATATGGTCACAGAACAACCCCTCAGTGACTTCTAATATCCTTATCATTTACAGTAGGGGGTACATTATCCCTTATAATACATGAGTGATACTCAGAGTTCCCTGTATAACTGAGCCTGCAGCCTTGTGTCTTTATATGGTCACAGAACAACCCCTCAGTGACTTCTAATATCCTTATCATTTACAGTAGGGGGTACATTATCCCTTATAATACATGAGCGATACTCAGAGTTCCCTGTATAACTCAGCCTGCAGCCTTGTGTCTTTATATGGTCACAGAACAACCCCTCAGTGACTTCTAATATCCTTATCATTTACAGTAGGGGGTACATTATCCCTTATAATACATGAGTGATACTCAGAGTTCCCTGTATAACTCAGTCTGCAGCCTTGTGCCTTTATATGGTCACAGAACAACCCCTCAGTGACTTCTAATATCCTTATCATTTACAGTAGGGGGTACATTATCCTTTATAATACATGAGTGATACTCAGAGTTCCTTGTATAACTCAGCCTGCAGCCTTGTGCCTTTATATGGTCACAGAACAACCCCTCAGTGACTTCTAATATCCTTATCATTTACAGTAGGGGGTACATTATCCCTTATAATACATGAGTGATACTCAGAGTTCCTTGTATAACTCAGCCTGCAGCCTTGTGCCTTTATATGGTCACAGAACAACCCCTCAGTGACTTCTAATATCCTTATCATTTACAGTAGGGGGTACATTATCCCTTATAATACATGAGTGATACTCAGAGTTCCCTGTATAACTCAGCCTGCAGCCTTGTGCCTTTATATGGTCACAGAACAACCCCTCAGTGACTTCTAATATCCTTATCATTTACAGTAGGGGGTACATTATCCCTTATAATACATGAGTGATACTCAGAGTTCCCTGTATAACTCAGCCTGCAGCCTTGTGTCTTTATATGGTCACAGAACAACCCCTCAGTGACTTCTAATATCCTTATCATTTACAGTAGGGGGTACATAATCCCTTATAATACATGAGTGATACCTGTGGGTGTGTGTGGGTATCAGAGTGGGATTTGGCTGGAGTCTTAGGTCCCCACGTTGGATAATTTCCCTCTGGCTCAGGATTGGGATTTCAGAGTAAAGTTGATGCTCATTCCCGTGTCCCTTCCCTCCCTCCATCTGTTGTGATGTCGGCACCATATGTTACATCTTCTGTGTTCCTGAAGTCAAACTCGGTGCCCTCGCTCCCCCCCGTTCCTCTCAGAACCTATTATGCCCCCCTGGCCCCACTCCAATGTTCCTCTCCAGTTTGTCTCCAAGGTGAACGATTGCTCTTAGCTCTAACACACCGGCACAAGCTTTCTCCTAACCCGAGCACTTTATACAAGGACCTCCTGATAGCGCTGAGCCCCTGGTGCGGCTGAACTACTCAAGTACCGGCTCCACTCTCTCGCCATTATCTTCTCCCCCTCCACTCGCTCTGTCTTTCCACCCACTTGGTTCAGGGAACTGCCAAATTGCTCCGAGTCTACTGCAAAGGTCACTTCTTCTCTTCTAATTCCCCGAAATATCAAACTCATCTAGAGCTGGTGTCTCGTGTACATGGGGGCAGTTTTAGGATGGGATATCCACAAAGCAACACAGGGATGGGGAGTAGATATAGACAGAATATATTAATTGGGGCCCTTTGCTTCTTGCTTTACCAGGGCCCCTTCTTCTCTAAGCAGCGCTCTCATTGAGGAAAGCCTGCGCTCACACACAAGAGACAGGTTGGGCTGGAAAGAGGGGCTCAGTGATCTGAGCTGTACCCCCAGATGAAGAAGACTCTCTATGTACAATTCAGCTCTATATTCAGCCCTGCGGCACTCCAGGAACACTGCTGCGCCCAAACAAGAAACGTGCCCCCAAAATTGTTGTAAACAGACAAAGTCACTTGCAGAAGTTTTCCTAAATAACTCAGAAACGGTAGAAAACAAAGAATAAAGCAAATTGCTGAAGTGGCGGCTGAACCTCTCAGGAACAGTGGGGAAGAGAAATTAGAGGCAATTGCAGAAGAAGAAGAGCGTTGGGAGAAAATTCACTTTCATTTGTGTCTTTGGTAACAATATAAACCAATTACATTTTCCAGGGGGTTTCGTTAAACTCTCGTTCTCCCAGCCCCCCCCCCTTTCATTCCCCGAAACAGCTTCCCAGAATCTCTCTATGTAACAGGCAGAGGAATTGATCACCTCCGTCCCCCTCATGACTTTCACAATGTAGGTCCTCTGTGGCCCCAAATGTCACAACTTTATCTCTAACACTTTAGGGGTACCCTCACCCACAGACTGGGTAACAGAAATCCTGCACCTTCTCTTTCATCTATAAAATACAAAATCTACTTCATCCCCAAATCTTTATATCTGACCACATTTCTGCCCACTTGGATGGATAGAATGGGGCGATGGTTTTATGTCTGGGGGAGGCTTAAGCAATAGTTTGGTGGGAATAGAGCTGTATGATTGGGGGAATAGAGCTGTATGATTGGGGGAACAGAGCTGTATGATTGGGGGAATAGAGCTGTATGATTGGGGGAATAGAGCTGTATGATTGGGGGAATAGAGCTGTATGATTGGGGGAATAGAGCTGTATGATTGGGGGAATAGAGCTGTATGATTGGGGGAATAGAGCTGTATGATTGGGGGAATAGAGCTGTATGATGGGGGAATAGAGCTGTAATGATTGGGGGAATAGAGCTGTATGATTGGGGGAATAGAGCTGTATGATTGGGGGAATAGAGCTGTATGATTGGGGGAATAGAGCTGTATGATTGGGGGAACAGAGCTGTATGATTGGGGGAATAGAGCTGTATGATTGGGGGAATAGAGCTGTATGATTGGGGGAATAGAGCTGTATGATTGGGGGAATAGAGCTGTATGATTGGGGGAATAGAGCTGTATGATTGGGGGAATAGAGCTGTATGTTTGGTGGGAATAGAGCTGTATGATTGGGGGAATAGAGCTGTAGGATTGGGGGAATAGAGCTGTATGATTGGGGGAATAGAACTGTAATGTTGGGGGCATAGAGCTGTATGATTGGGGGATAGAGCTGTAGGATTGGGGGAATAGAGCTTGTATGATTGGGGGAATAGAGCTGTATGATTGGGGGAATAGAGCTGTATGATTGGGGGAATAGAGCTGTATGATTGGGGGAACAGAGCTGTAGGATTGGGGAATAGAGCTGTATGATTGGGGGAATAGAGCTGTATGTTTGGAGGAGACAGAGCTGTATGATTGGGGGAATAGAGCTGTATGATTGGGGGAATAGAGCTGTATGATTAGCTGTAATTGGGGGAGAGCAGAATAGCTGTATGATTGGGGGATTGGGGGAGAGCTGTATGATTGGGGGAATAGAGCTGTATGATTGGGGAATAGAGCTGTATGATTGGGGGAATAGAGCTGTATGATTGGGGGAATAGAGCTGTATGATTGGGGGAATAGAGCTGTATGATTGGGGGAATAGAGCTGATTGGGGGAATAGAGCTGTATGATTGGGGGGAATAGAGCTGTATAGAGCTGTGGGGGAATAGAGCTGTATGATTGGGGGAATAGAGCTGTAGTATGATTGGGGGAATAGAGCTGTATGATTGGGGGGGAGAATTGATGATTGGGGAGCATAGAGCTGTGAGATTTGGGGGAATAGAGCTGTGATTGGGGGGAATAGAGCTGTATGATTGGGGGGAATAGAGCTGTATGATTGGGGGAATAGAGCTGTATGATTGGGGGGAATAGAGCTGTATGATTGGGGGAATAGAGCTGTATGATTGGGGGAATAGAGCTGTATGATTGGGGAATAGAGCTGTATGATTGGGGGAATAGAGCTGTAGGATTGGGGGAATAGAGCTGTAGGATTGGGGGAATAGAGCTGTAGGATTGGGGGAATAGAGCTGTAGGATTGGGGAATAGAGCTGGGGGGATAGAGCTGTATGATTGGGGGAATAGAGCTGTATGATTGGGGGGAATAGAGCTGTATGATTGGGGGAATAGAGCTGTATGATTGGGGGGAATAGAGCTGTATGATTGGGGGGAATAGAGCTGTATGATTGGGGAATAGAGCTGTATGATTGGGGGGAAATAGAGCTGTATGATTGGGGAAATGAGCTGTATGATTGGGGGAATAGAGCTGTATGATTGGGGGAATAGAGCTGTATGATTGGGGGATAGAGCTGTATGATTGGGGAACAGAGCTGTATGATTGGGGAATAGAGCTGTATGATTGGGGGAATAGAGCTGTATGATTGGGGGAATTAGAGCTGTATGATTGGGGGAATAGAGCTGTATGAATTGGGGGACAAGAGCTGTAGATTGGGGGGAATAGAGCTGTATGATTGGGGAATAGAGCTGTATGATTGGGGGAATAGAGCTGTATGATTGGGGGAATAGAGCTGTATGATTTGGGGAATAGAGCTGTATTGATTGGGGGAATAGAGCTGTATGATTGGGGGATAGAGCTGTATGTTTGGTGGGGAATAGAGCTGTATGATTGGGGGAATAGAGCTGTATGATTGGGGGATAGAGCTGTTGATTGGGGACAGAGCTGTATGATTGGGGGAACAGAGCTGTATGATTGGGGAATAGAGCTGTATGATTGGGGGAATAAGCTGTATGATTGGGGGGACTAGAGCTGTATGATTGGGGGAATAGAGCTGTATGTTTGGGGGGAATAGAGCTGTATGATTGGGGGAATAGAGCTGTATGATTGGGTGGACTAGAGCTGTATGATTGGGGGAATAGAGCTGTATGTTTGGGGGGAATAGAGCTGTATGATTGGGGGAATAGAGCTGTAAGATTGGGAGGATAAATATGACTGTATGTTTTGGGGTATATTAGAGCTGTAAGTTGGGGGGTAGGTTAGAGCTGTAAGATTGGGAGGATAAATATGACGGTATGTTTTGGGGTATATTAGAGCTGTAAATTTGGGGGTAGGTTAGAGCTGTAAGATTGGGAGGATAGATAGGATTGTAATGTTTGGGGGTTAAGGTTAGAGTTGTAAGTTTGGGAGTTGGTGGTAAAGGGAGTGGTAAAGTTGGGGATGATAGTTAGGATTGTATATATAGGGGAAAGTTAGAGTTTTACGTTGGGGGTAGGTTAGAACTGTAGGTTTTGGGGTTGGATCAGAGCTGTAAGGATAAATAGGACTGTATGTTTGGGGTTGAAGCTAAGGGTTGTATGTTTGGGGGTGAAGGTTAGAGTTGTAGGTTTGGGGTGAAAGTTAGAGTTGTAGGTTTGGGGTGAAGGTTAGAGTTGTAAGTTTGGGGGTGAAGGTTAGAGTTGTATATTTGGGGGGTGAAGGTTACAGTTGTATGTTTGGGGGTTAATGTTAGAGTTGTAGGTTTGGGGGTGAAGGTTATAGTTGTAGGTTTGGGGTAAAGGTTAGAGTTGTAGGTTTTGGGATGAAGGTTAGAGTTGTAGGTTTGGGGTGAAGGTTAGAGTTGTAGTTTTGGGAGTTGGATCAGAGCTGTAAGATTGGGGGTGATAGGGCTGTATGTTTGCGGGGGGCAGTATAAGTAGTGTTTGGTGGAAAGGTTATAACTGTATAACTGGAGAAATAAATCTGTAGACAGAATGGGGCTGTATGTTTTGGTGGTATAGCAATGTTTTGGGGTGTAGTGTTATAGCTGTATAAGGGGGCGTGTGTTTGGGCTTTCCTGTGTTTGGGGGAGTGTCTGTCTCTCCTCCCTTATATTCCTCTCCTGTATTCTCCGTCTCTCTCGCTCACACTGCTGCCCCCTCTCTCCCTGCAGGCGCTCTCTCTCTCTCTCTCTCTCTCTCTCTCTCTCTCTCTCTCTCTCTCTCTGCTCTTCTCCAACCCTCCCTCTCCCTTCACTTATTTTCCTGCGTTTCTGTCTCGGTTCCCTCTTATCCCTTTTGCCCCCGGTCCCCCCTGTGCAATAGCCGTGGGCTGTCTCCTGTAGATCTGTCTCATTATGAAGAATAAGTCTCGCCTGAAGTCTGTCTGTCTGTGTGTGGTAGGTGATCTCTTTCTCTCTATACGTCTGTCTGTCTCTGTGTTCCCAGCTTCCAGCAGAGATGTGGAGTGAATGTTAAATACACAGGCTGTCTGCACTCCCTCCTCACTGTCACTTTCCTTGCATAGGGCACAGGCTCTGATTTATAACATTGCAAACGCTCTATCCAAGCAATGTACAGATGCCGGCATGTCTAGACTGTAAGCTTCTGGGTTTAGGGAAGCCTTTCCCAGTATTTTGCATTATTTTAGTGAAAATCTATCTGTACCGCACAGAGGATGATTCTGCAATAATGTGCAGTGACGTAACTTAATGGGCAATTTACATAGAGATTTATCCCTTTTAGCATTTTTATATATTCCGTTAACTGTCAATTGACTCTTTGGATAGTCCTTCTGGTTGACACTGCAAATTCCTGCCCAACTGCTCCAATCCTCCCTGCCAACGTATCTTCTCCTATACTCCTCCTGGACTACTGCCATAAAACCCTCCTATAACTCCTCCTACTACTCGGTACTATATCTTGCCCTATAATACTCCTCCTATTGCTGCCATACTACCCCGCACTATAACTCTCCTATTGATGCCATATAACTCCCCCTCCTATAACTCCTCCTATTGCTCCATATAACCTGCCGTATACTCCTCCTACTGATCTAATGAAAATCTTTATACCCCTCCCTATAACTCCTCCTATTGATCCATATAACCCTCCCTATAACTCCTCTTATTGCTCCATATACCGCCTCCCTCCTCCTACTACTCGTATCTCCTTCTATAATCCTCCTAGCTGGCTCCAATATAACCCTCCCCTATAACTCCTCCTATTGATCCATATAACACTCCCATAACTCCTCCTACTCTCCTTATACCCTCCCTATAACTGTCTCCTATTAATTCGCATATAACCTCCCCTATAACTCCTCCTATTGCTCGTATAACCCTCCTATAACTCCTCCTATGCTCCATAAACCCTCCCTATAACTCCTCCTACTACTAACTATATCCTTCCCTAATAACTCCTCCTATTGCTCCATAAAACCGCTTTCCCTATAACTCCTCCTATTGCGCCGTATAACCCTACCCTATAACTCCTCCTACTCGCTCCATAAAACCCTCCTATTAACTCCTGCTACTACTACAGTATTATCCCTTTCCTATAACTCCTCTATTGCCTCCATGATACCCTTCCCTCATAACTTCCTCCTATTGCTCCATATAACCTCCTATAACTCCTCCTACGTCTCATATACCCTCTCATAACTCTCCTATTGCTCGCCATATAACCCTCCCTATCTCCTCCTACCACTGCTCCATATAACCCTGCCTATAACTCCTCCTTACTACTCCATATAACCCTCCCTGTTAACTCCTCCTACTACTCCATTTTCCTCCCTATAACTCCTCCTACTGCTCCATATACCCTCACCTATTAATCCTCCTACTGCTCCATATACCCCTCTCCTATGATCCTCCTAGTTGCTCCATATTACCCTCCCTATAACTCCTCCCTATTACTCCATAATACCCCTCCCTATAAACTCCTCCTATTGCCTTCATATAACCCTCCCTGTTAACTCCTCCTATTGCTCCATATAACCCTCTCTTACTATCCTATTATTCATATAACCCTCCCTATAACTCCTCCTACTGCTCCATATAACCTCCACCTACACTCCTCCTATTGCTGCCATATAACCGCTTCCTTTAACTCCTCCTATTGCTCATATAACCCTCCTAATAATCCTCCTACTATCCATATACCCCTCCCTATACTCTCTCCTATTTGCTGCTTCCATATACCCCATCGCCTATAACTCCTCTATTGCTCCATAAATAACCCTCCCTATTAACTCCTCCTATTGCTCCATATACCACTTCCCTATAACTCCTCTATTGCTCCCATATAAGCCCTCCTATAACTCCTCCTACTTCTCATATACCCCTCCTATAACTCCTCCTATTGCTCCATATAACCCTCCCTATAACTCCTCCTACTGCTCCGTATACCCTCCCTATAACTCCTCCTACTAGCTCCATAATAACCACCTGTAACTCCTCCTACTACTCATTTATCCTTCCTATAACTCCTCTACTGCTCCATATACCCCTCCCCTATAACTCCTCCTACTGCTCCATATACCCTCTCTATAACTCCTTCCTATTGCTCCATATACCCTCCCTATAACTCCTCCTATTACTCCAATATACCCCTCCCTATAACTCCTCCTATTGCTTCATATAACCCTCCCTATAACTCCTCCTACTGCTCCATATAACCCTCCCTATAACTCCTCCTACTACTCCATAATAAACCCCCTGTAACTCCTCCTACTACTCCATTTATCCTTCCCCTATACTCCTCCTACTGCTCATATTACCCTCCCTATAACTCTCCTACTGCTCCATATACCCGTCTCTAGGACTCCTCCTATTGCTCCATATACCCTCCCTATAACTCTCCTATACTCTCCATATACCCCTCCCTATAAACTCTCCTATTTGCTTCATATAACCCTCCCTTTAACTCCTCTAATTGCTCCATATAACCTCTCTATACTATCCTATTATTCATATAACCCATCCTCTAACTCCTCCTACTGCTTCCATATAACGCCTCCCTATAACTCCTCTATTGCTCCATATAACCTCCCTTTAACTCCTCCTATTGCTCCATATAACCCTCCCTATAACTCCTCTACTACTTCCATAACCCCTTCCCTATATCTTCTCCTATTGCTCCATATACCCCTCCCTATAACTCCTCCTAATTGCTCCATATAACCCTCCTATAACTCCTCCTATTGCTCCTATGGACCGCTTCCTATACTCCTCCTATTGCTCCATATACCCTCCTACTAACTCCTCCTACTTCTCCATATACCCTCCCTATAACTCTCCTATTGCTCCATATAACCCTCCCTATAACTCCTCCTACTGCTCCGTATAACCCTCCCTATAATCCTCCTATACTTCGCCATATAGACCCCCTGTAATCCTCTACTACTCCATTTATCCTCCCCTCATAACTCCTCCTACGCTCCATATACCCTCCTATAAACTCTCCTACTGCTCCATATCCCCTCTCTATTTACTCCTCCTATTGCTCCATATACCCTCCCTATAACTCCTCCTATTTAGCTGCCATATACCCTCCCTATAACTCCTCCTATTGCTTCATATAACCCTCCTTTAACTCCTCCTTGCTCCATATTACGCTCTCTATTACTATCGCTATTATTTTCCTATACCCTCCCTATAACTCCTCCTACTGCTCCTATAAAACCTCCCTATAACTCCTCTATTGCTCCATATACCCTCCTTTAACTCCTCCTATTGGCTCCATAATCCTCCCTTTAACTCCTCCTATTGCTCCATATAACCCTCCCTATAATTCCTCCTATTGCTCCATATAACCCTCCCTTTAACTCCTCCTATTGCTCCATATAACCCTCCCTATAACTCCTCCTACTACTCCATATACCCCTCCCTATATCTTCTCCTATTGCTCCATATACCCCTCCCTTTAACTCCTCCTATTGCTCCATATAACCCTCCCTATAACTCCTCCTATTGCTCCATATACCCCTCCCTTTAACTCCTCCTATTGCTCCATATAACCCTCCCTTTAACTCCTCCTATTGCTCCATATAACCCTCCCTAAATTCTCCTATTGCTCCATATAACCCTCCCTTTAACTCCTCCTATTGCTCCATATAACCCTCCTATAACTCTCCTACTACTCCATATACCCCCCCTTATCTTCTCCTATTGCTCCATATACCCCTCCCTATAACTCCTCCTATTGCTCTATATACCCTCCCTATAACTCCTCCTATTACTCCATATACCCCTCCCTATAACTCCTCCTATTGCTTCATATAACCCTCCCTTTAACTCCTCCTATTGCTCCATATAACCCTCTCTATTACTATCCTATTATTCCATATACCCCTCCCTATAACTCCTCCTACTGCTCCATATAACCCTCCCTATAACTCCTCCTACTACTCCATATACCCCTCCCTATAACTCCTCCTACTGCTCCATATAACCCTCCCTATAACTCCTCCTATTGCTCCATATATCCCTCCCTATAACTCCTCCTACTACTCCATATACCCCTCCCTATATCTTCTCCTATTGCTCCATATACCCCTCCCTATAACTCCTCCTATTGCTCCATATATCTCTCCCTGTTAAGGTGGCCATAGACTCCAAGATCCGCTCTTTTGGCGACATCGCCAAACGAGCGGATCTTTCCCCGATATGCCACTAAACTGCATGGCTATATCGGGGGTAATTCGAATGTTCGGCCGTATGGCCGAACGATCGAATTACGATGAGCCAAGCGGCTCCGACGGGTCGGTTAAAAATCCAACCTTGCCGATCGATATCGTGGCCAGATATCGATCGGGAAGACCCGTCGAAAGCCCCCATACACGGGCAGATAAGCTGTCAAATTGGTCCAAACGACTGATATCGGCAGCTTTATCTGCCCGTGTATGGCCACCATTACTCCTCGTACTGCTCAATATACCTCTCCCTATAACTCCTCCTATTGCTCCATATACCTCTCCCTATAACTCCTCCTATTGCTCCATATAACCCTCCCTATAACTCCTCCTATTGCTCCATATAACCCTCCCTATAACTCCTCCTACTGTTCCATATATCTCTCCCTGTTACTCCTCCTATTACTCCATATAACCCTCCCTATAACTCTCCTATTGCTCCATATAACCCTCCCTATAACTCCTCCTATTACTCCATATAACCCTCCCTATAACTCCTCCTACTGTTCCATATATCTCTCCCTGCTACTCCTCCTATTACTCCATATAACCCTCCCTATAACTCCTCCTATTGCTCCATATGCCCCTCCCTATAACTCCTTCCATTTCTTTCTATAACTCCTCCTATTTCTCCCTATAACTCCTCCTATTGGTCCATATAACCCTCTTCCTGGCCTGAAGCAGTTGGAAGGCCGTGACCCAAAGCCTTCTGTGTGTAATAACTTTAAAGAAGGTTTCATAAGGATAAAGCTGGTTTGTTTAGAAGAGAAGCTGAATGCAGCAGTGCAGCAAAGTAAAGATGCCACATATAAAATCTTTGAAAGTGTCCTGAGGCAGAAATTGGCGAGTCTATGTTACAAAACACGGAACTGGCAGAACTGGAATTGGAAACGATAGGAAAGCGGCAGCAGTAAAGCATGGAGCTGGCAGTTTGCAAAGTGGAAGGGGTAATGCTGATAATACAACACAAGTCAATCTTGGAAGTGATTAGGGTTGTCACCGGGCCGGTATTTTATTGGTCTGGCCAGTAAAAATGATGGTTGATCCCAATGTTATTAATAGGGAAAAAAGATTTTTTTCCAGAAAAGGTGGCTGCCATTAGAAATCATGGGGCCTGTACAACATTTTCTGGGCCCCCTATAAGTAATAATAATAATAATAAAAAAAAACATTGGAGTGAGGAGGTAACTATTGGGGTTCCTGGTGGCTTGGTGTGCAAGAAAAAAGAACATTGGTGTACATTTTGGGGCAGATTTATCAAGGCTAGAATTTCGAAGTAATGGGAGTTTTTTTGAACTCCCATAACATCGAAATTCGAGTAAAAAAAAGACCAACCGAAATTCATTAAAAAAAAATTTTTTGGTGGGTGAATAGGCTGTATTAGATCGCAGTAAGAACGTATTCGATCGAATTTGATTTGAAGTATTTTAAAAAAATATGTAGATTTAAAACTTCGATTTTCACCACGTCCACCAATTGACTCCAAATAGGTTCTCGGAGGTCCCCCATAGGCTAAAACAGCAATTCAACAGGTTTTAAATGGCAAGTTGAATTTTTTAAAGAGACAGTACATGATACATTTCAATATTCAATTTTTTTCAAATTTAGATTATTCCCTCGTCGAAGTATACAAAAATAGCTTGAAATTCGATTATTATTACTTTGAATCTTCAATTTGACCTTTGATAAATGTGCCCCTTAAAGTTCAGCAAGTGGCCTTCTTCCTCCTCGGCGAGCGGGATTCTTCGTTCTTCTCAGGAGCTGCTTCTTCTGCAGCCCGGCCAGGCTCTCCTTAAAACCAGAAATCCCCCGGGACACCCCTGTGCCCCCTGATAATGGCCATGTACACACTCACAGCAACCCCTCTATACACTCACATGAACTATATATATATATCCCAATATCTGTCTATGCAGCTGCTGCTCTATCATTGGATGACAAAGTCTACTGAAGGCCATGAGACACAACTGTGGGCTACCACTTGCCCTGCATTGCTTTAACTAATGGAAGTTTAGGTTTATCGTTTCCTCTGAAAGCTGTGGGACGTCAGTTATGTGATAAGGCCCTTACTTTATGTTTATAGCGTTGATCCCTTACTGAGAAGAGTTCATCATAAAAGTGGGATCCAAGGGAAGAAGGGAGGGTGTTTAAAGGGGTTCTCTCATGATTTTTATGGTTTACTTTGTATTTCTAATTTATACTGTTTACATTGCAAATAATTCACCCTACCATTCAAAATGTTATTCTTGAATGGAAACGAAGGAAGCACCGAATCCACTATTTTGGATTTGACTGAACCGCCGAATCCTTCGTAAAAAGCTGTGGCTGAATCCAAATCCTAATTGGCATATGCAAATTAAGGGTGGGAAGGAGAAAACATTTTTTACTTCCTTGTTTTGTGACAAAAAGTCATGCGATTTCCCTCCCGCCCCTAATTTGCATATACAAATTAGGATTCCGATTCGGTTCGGCCGTGGAGAAGGATTCGGCCGAATCCTGTTGAAAAAGACCGAATCCCGAACCCAATCCTGGTTTCGGTGCATCCCTAATAGATATGGACTTTTCTTTTAGCTGTAATATGGGTGTGTAGGAGCCATGTCAGTGCTTGTGCCTGGTTCTGAGAAGGAGCCTGTACTTCAGGATGGAACGGCTTTGAGGCAGTTATTGTTTCTCCCCATCTCATTGTACTTCAATACGACCCTGGTCGTTCAATAGCACTGGCTGACTGGGTGCTATTCTCATGTCTACCACTAGGTGGGGGCTAGGGATCATTTCTGATTTCTGGTTTCATTTTCATCTCTACAATGCACAAATCTTCTCCCGCATTCTGAAACCTGGACTCCACTCCGAGGACTTTGTAAGTGAAAAAAGTTCTTTTTTATTTCAACGTTTCGGCTCCATAACTCGGGCCGTCTTCAGGAAGTCTGTTTGCCAGTTTGAGTGCACATGACAGGACTGTATATATATATATATATATTACTGTACAAGCCAATTGAGGCTAATGGTACAAGGGACAGTTTTTCCATAGTGTATTTTATTTGGCAGAGAAATGCCTGAAGAGCAGTATAAGCAGTTTTACTACAATTCAGGACAGTAGCAGCAGTGCTATTAGCCCATGGAGGCACTATCAGTTCAGGCTACTGAATCGTTCAGCAGAGGTGTCAGGGAGCGGCTGTCTGGTTAGCAGCCCATTGTTCTGTTTTTAGGCTGCTGATCGATTGCTGGAGGGGGGTTGATATCACTCCAACTTTATGCACAGCAGTAAAGAGAGACTGTCGTTTATCAGAGCCCATGTCACATGACTGTGGACACCTGGGAAACTGACAATATGTCTAGGCCCATGTCAGATTTCAAAAT
Organism: Xenopus laevis; assembly: GCF_017654675.1. Taxonomy (NCBI): domain Eukaryota; kingdom Metazoa; phylum Chordata; class Amphibia; order Anura; family Pipidae; genus Xenopus; species Xenopus laevis. Next base: position 159,024,411 of record NC_054375.1, read on the forward strand.
TAAATATAAAAAAAAATAATTTTGAAAAACAGATTTCAGTGCAGATTTCTGCTGCAGCAGCACTATTAACTGATATGATACTGTCAGAATGGGTGAAGGCTTGTGCTTACGCAGATGATATGACTTTCTCCATTCTGATGCAGACGATTCTGTGTTACAGGAAAAAATAGCTGCTTTTTTTTTCCGATGGTGAATAACGATAAAAGTGTAGGTTGGGGATGAAGGAAAGGCCTTTGTGAAAAAGGAGAGTATTAAGATTCTTGGTATTACCTTTGGTTCTACTCATAATATGACCCAAAAGAACTGGGAGGTGTAGCATACCTCCCAACTGTCCCGGTTTTAGAGGGACAGTCCCTCTTTTGACAGCTTAGCCCGCATTCCCGCGTTTGTACTGGAAAGTCCCATTTTTCTCTGCACTGAACAGCCAGAAAAAGAAACAAAGTTTCTAACTAAATTGGCTTTCAGCCAGTACAGCCACAGCAGCAGAGAAGATACTTTTGTAACAAATAAGCAAATAAGTAATTGTAACAATATAAGATAACAGGTCTCTTGGGAGAAGTGAGACTCACAGCTTAAAGGGCAATTCACCTTCATTAGCAAAACACATAAAAACCACTGAAATGCAGTGGCGGAACTACCGGGGGAGCAGGGGGTGCGAGCGGGCTAGGGCCCCCACCCCCTTAGGGCCCCCCGGCAGCTCACCCGCCACTGTCAAATGCGGCCAAAAGCGTCACGCACCAGGGCCCCCCCCTAGTGACGCTACTGCAGAAATGTGTTCAAACTTTCATAACCTGCCAAATTTTGGAAAGTGAACATGGTAATTAGGGGGTGTGGCCAAAAAAATGGGCATGGTCAACGCCAACTTTTTTTGTCCCTCTTGTTATTTCCAAAATGTTGGGCGGTATGGCGGAGCTAGATATTCGTTCTGATAAAGTGACATCATGGAAGAACAGGAAGTGGTCATAAAGCGAAAAAGATCCAAGTCATTAAGTGTTTCTTGTTCCCTCTGTTCATATTTATCAGCTTTGTGTTTCCTCTGTGTGATACACTGGGAGTCATTTATCAACACTGGGCAAATTTGCCCACGGGCAGTAACCCATGGCAACCAATCAAATTGCTGCATTCATTGTTCTACTTGCAGCTGGCTTTAAAAAGCTATTCAGTGATTGGTTGCTATGGGTAACTGCCCATGGACACATTTGCTCAGTGTTGATAAATGAGCCCCAGTGTTTCCCACAATAACAACTTTGTCCTTTCAGTGTTTGTGGGGTAACCGCCCGTATATGATAAAGAGAAATGGGGTGTCTCTACATAGGGATCTGTCCTGGACTGGTTTTTTTTTATCTTGGTTGGAAATAGAATGAAGAGTCTGGTGGGTAAATAGAAGCAACGTCTCCATATACTGATAAAGTGTCAGATATTGTACCAGGAATTCTTCATTCTGATTGTATAAAACTCTTTATGTAAATATTACACTGCTGAGCTGCTATTAAAGGGGAGGTTTACCTTCAGGTTAACTTTTAGTAGGTTATAGAATGGCCAATTCTAAGCAACTTTTTTATTGGTCTTCATTATTTTTTTTTATAGTTTATGAATTATTTGCCTTCTTCTCCTGACTCTTTCCAGTTTTCAAATGTGGGTCACTGACCCCCTCTAAAAACAAATCCTCTCTAAAGCTACACATTTTATTGATTCTTTTTATTACTCATCTTTCTGTTCCGACCCTCCACTATTAATATTCCATATTCTCATTCAAACCAATGCATGGTTGCTAGGGGGATTTGGACCCTAGCAACCGGATTGCTGATGCTGCATTCAGAAGAGCTTCTGAATAAATAGCTAAATAAGTCAAAAACCACAAATAATAAAAAATGAAAACCAATTAGAAATGGTCTCAGAATATCACCTTCCTCTATGGTACCCAGTGCTATGAGGAATATAAACAGCCCCAAAAAGGATTTAATGTTGTCGACTCAGCCTAACGGCCAGTTGCTCTATGGGGATTCCAAACAGTCCAGAGAACTCAATAAAACTAAACATAAAAACGAATAAACTCTTGTGCTAAATACAATACTTATTTCTTGTCTGTGGAATGAAAGAAACAAGTTGATATTTAATGATTTAAAAGATCTTTGTTTGAAAGAGCCCAATACAGATTTCTGGAAAAATATAGAACCACCTTTTTTGTTTTAAGATTTATTTGATTTCACATTTTGTTGGACTGTTGGTAATTTATTTTTCAAGAATATTTAATAAAAATATTTTCCTCCTTTTATTCCATGTACCCCTCCCTCTAAGTCCTATTGCTCCATATACCCCTCCCTATAACTCCTTCTACTGTTCCATATACCCCTCCCTATAACTCCTTCTACTGTTCCATATAACCCTCCCTATAACTCCTTCTACTGTTCCATATACCCCTCCCTATAACTCCTCCTATTGCTCCATATACCCCTCCCTATAACTCCTCCTATTGCTCCATATAACCCTCCCTATAACTCCTCCTATTGCTCCATATAACCCTCCCTATAACTCCTCCTATTGCTCCATATACCCCTCTCTATAACTCCTCCTATTGCTCCATATACCCCTCCCTATAACTCCTCCTATTGCTCCATATACCCCTCCCTATAACTCCTTCTACTGTTCCATATAACCCTCCCTATAACTCCTCCTATTACTCCATATAACCCTCCCTATAACTCCTCCTATTGCTCCATATAACCCTCCCTATAACTCCTCCTACTGCTCCATATACCCCTCCCTATAACTCCTCCTGCTGTTCCATATATCCCTCCCTAGAGCTCCTCCTACTGTTCCATATAACCCTCACTATAACTCCTCCTTCTGTTCCATATAACCTGCCCTATAACTCCTCCTATTGCTCCATAGACCCCTCCCTATAGCTCCTCCTACTGTTCCATATAACCCTCCCTATAGCTCCCCCTACTGTTCCATGTACCCCTCCCTATAGCTCCTCCTACTGCTCCATATAACCCTCCCTATAACTCCCCCTACTGTTCCATATACCCCTCCCTATAGCTCCTCATGCTGTTCCATATACCCCTCCCTATAACTCCTCCTACTGTTCCATATACCCCTCCATATAACTCCTCCTATTGCCCCATATACCCCTCGCTATAACTCCTCCTACTGTTCCATATACCCCTCCCTATAACTCCTCCTACTGTTCCATATAACCCCTCCCTATAACTCCTCCTATTACTCCATATACCCCTTCCTATAGCTCCTCCTACTGCTCCATATAACCCTCCCTATAGCTCCTCCTACTGTTCCATATACCCCTCCCTATAGCTCCTCCTGCTGTTCCATATACCCCTCCCTATAACTCCTCCTACTGTTCCATATACCCCTCCATATAACTCCTCCTATTGCCCCATATACCCCTCCCTATAACTCCTCCTACTGTTCCATATAACCCTCCCTATAACTCCTCCTATTACTCCATATACCCCTCCCTAGAGCTCCTCCTACTGTTCCTTATAACCTTGTGTATAACTCCGCCTATGGGTTTCCCCTCCTCCAGTAAGATTCCTTTCCCCAGGTTGAAGTCCTTTTATTGAATAATCACATAAAATAACCCTTTAGTCCCCAGAATAGCTGCTTTACATGCCCAATACTCTCTGCGTGGGCTTGTGTTTTCCGTTGATTTTAAGACAAACTTGACTTGTTGTAGAATTTATCACTATAGGTGTCACTTCTCCCAGACAGACCCCCCCTCGTCACATGTAACTAAAATAAACTTCTTTATGTGGAGACCTGAAATGTTCTCTCACTGCTCCTATTGGCCTGGAAGTCATTAATACACTCAGCCCTGGAACTCTCATAGTTATTTACTGCAGCCCCTCTGTACTCATTTCCCAGCAGCCCCTACTGAGCATGCTCCCTGACTGTTACTAACGTCTGTCCCATAGCAACCGTTACATACGGTACATGAGTCGCTCCATTTCCCAGCAGCCCCTACTGAGCATGTTCCCTGACTGTTACTAACGTCTGTCCCATAGCAACTGTTGGTATATGAGTCGCTCCATTTTCCTTCATTCCTGTGCAGCACTTCTATGGACCATAGTAATAAATAAATCCCCCTCCCTTTATGGATAGGCTCATGCTGTATGTCCCTGTCTGACAGCAGAATCTAATGGTTGTACCAGGACATTATTGCACATCCTTCATTTCATGTTTATTATGGGGGAGGATAATGTGTATATTCTGTATAATTATTCTGTATAATATGTGCCTGAAGGGCCAATCAGAGCATCAGCCATTTATGTTCCACGAGACGAGACGATTGGATAATGATAGAATGTTGGTTAATTACCAGTTATCGATTGCCTGATGTTGCCTAATTAATGAATGTGCAATAATCATCAGCTATTGGTACTAAATGACTAGTCATTGATTGCCCGGCATCAATTCAATTCAGAATAATTAAAGGGTAAGTAAATTAACAGTGTTTAATAATGTAAAAAATTGTTATTCTACTTGACTTTATTACAAACTATAGATTATATGTGATAACTTTATGTATTCATTTTCATAATATTAACTATTTTACACTGTTATCAATAACAGGAATATTTACGGGCAGTTGTGATGCGGGGGGCTGACCCATAGGACCCCCTGGTTGACGCTCAGTTGAAAAATGGGCTACTACTTTGGGTACTGATTGCCATTACCTGTCATTGGATCTGCAATATTTGATACCACTTTGCTGGTGGGATGATGTTCACAGAACCACTCCCTCTCTGACATCATATGGAACGTCAGCTGTGGGGGCAGGGCAGGCGTCAAGTCACTTCCAAGCCTCATGTTAGGTTGAGCCTGGTTTGAGAGGGGTCTGATCTGGGTGGGGGGCATTTTGTAAAATTCGCATTCACACATCAAAACTGGACAGACAGACTGGAAGCTTAAGTAACTAAGGTAGGAGGCATCTGCTGCTGCTTATCTGCTCAGTTCTATTGCCCCAGTTTCATTGAGCAGAGATGCATTAGGCCAGTGCTGTCCAACTTCTGTAGTACCGAGGGCCACAATTTTACTGGCCTATGTGGAGGAGGGCCGATAATAGAAGTCTGTGTTGGCCACTCCCCCTTTTAAACCACTCCCACTGTAAACCACACCCATGTTACCACAAGAACTTTTAAGATCATATCCACATTAACGATGGTAACACACCAAAAAACCAAATGGTTGGTGTTCACTGCAGGGAAATCCCTCATCTCTCATATGTGAGACATTGAAGTCATGTTAAAAACATCCCCTTAAATCCATATGCCTCATCCTCCCCTGTGGATAATACAACAACCCCCCAACACATGATTAAACACCTTAGGGACCCTTAACTACAATTTCCAAATCCTAAAAAACCCCAAGAACAAACCCCTAACAGACTTACATCCCACAGGTAGCGTAGGGCAAGCAGAGAATGGCACACACAAGCAGCACTGGGCAAGCAGAGAATGGCACACACAGGGAGGGAAGAGAGAAGAGAGCAGGAGACAGGGAAAGCTCTCAGTCTAATATGTACTACATACAGTGACACAGTGCTGGGGCCCCATTAGTATTTTGTATAAAGTGTGAACAGGAGAACAATGTGGCAGTTTCAGTCTGGGGCTCAGGTAGAACAGTACAGGGGCTTTAGGATATAAACAATAGAGGGGTCTCAGGTAGAACAGTACAGGGGCTTTAGGATAGAAACAATAGAGGGGTCTCGGGTAGAACAGTACAGGGGCTTTAGGATAGAAACAATAGAGGGGTCTCAGGTAGAACAGTACAGGGGCTTTAGGGTATAAACAATAGAGGGGTCTCAGGTAGAACAGTACAGGGGCTTTAGGATATAAACAATAGAGGGGTCTCAGGTATAACAGTACAGGGGCTTTAGGGTATAAACAATAGAGGGTCTCAGTAGAAACAGTACAGGGGCTTTAGGATATAAACAATAGAGGGGTCTCAGGTAGAACAGTACAGGGGCTTTAGGATATAAACAATAGAGGGGTCTCAGGGTAGAACAGTACAGGGGGCTTTAGGATAGAAACAATAGAGGGGGTCTCAGGTTAGAACAGTACAGGGGCTTTAGGATATAAACAATAGAGCGGCGGTCCTCAGGTAGAACAGATACAAGGGGCTTAGAGTAGAAACAATAGAGGGCGTCTCAGGTAGAACAGTACAGGGGCTTTAGGATATAAACAATAGAGGGGTCTCAGGTAGAACAGTACAGGGGCTTTAGGATATAAACAATAGAGGGGTCTCAGGTAGAACAGTACAGGGGCTTTAGGATAGAAACAATAGAGGGGTCTCAGGTAGAACAGTACAGGGGCTTTAGGATAGAAACAATAGAGGGGTCTCAAGGTAGAACAGTAACAGGGCTTTCGGCATAGAAACAATAGAGGGTCTCAGGTAGAACAGTACAGGGGCTTTAGGATATAACAATAGAGGTGTCTCAGGTAGAACAGTACAGGGGCTTTAGGATAGAAACAATAGAGGGGTCTCGGGTAGAACAGTACAGGGGCTTTAGGATAGAAAACAATAGAGGGGTCTCAGGTAGAACAGTACAGGGGCTTTAGGTATAAACAATAGAGGGGTCTCAGGGTAGAAACAGTACAGGGGCTTTAGGATATAACAATAGAGGGGTCTCAGGTAAACAGTAACAGGGGCTTTAGGGTATAAACAATAGAGGGGTCTCAGGTAGAACAGTACAGGGGCTTTAGGATATAAACAATAGAGGGGTCTCAGGTAGAACAGTACAGGGGCTTTAGGATAGAAACAATAGAGGGGTCTCAGGTAGAACAGTACAGGGGCTTTAGGATATAAACAATAGAGGGGTCTCAGGTAGAACAGTACAGGGGCTTTAGGATAGAACAATAGAGGGGGTCTCAGGTAGAACAGTACAGGGGCTTTAGGGTATAAACAATAGAGGGGTCTCAGGTAGAACAGTACAGGGGCTTTAGGATATAAACAATAGAGGGGTCTCAGGTAGAACAGTACAGGGGCTTTAGGATAGAACAATAGAGGGGTCTCAGGTAGAAACAGTACAGGGGCTTTAGGATATAAACAATAGAGGGGTCTCAGGATAGAACAGTACAGGGGCTTACGGATAGAAACAATAAAGGGGGGTCCCCCCTCAGGTAGAACAGTACAGGGGCTTTAGGGTATAAACAATAGAGGGGTCTCAGGTAGAACAGTACAGGGGCTTTAGGATAGAAACAATAGAGGGGTCTCAGGTAGAACTGTACAAGGGCTTTAGGATAGAAACAATAGAGGGGTCTCAGGTAGAACAGTACAGGGGCTTTAGGATACAAACAGTAACGCCATGATTTGCCCATTAATTATCTGACTCCATTGTCTGGGAAACCTAATTCTAAGTTATTGGTTGGAACATTAAATGAACGGACAAGCAGACGATTATCATATAATAAACATATAATACAACATCTCCAATTGGTTCAATTAATTCCGCTGTATAATATGTTTAATCGGCTGTGATGTCACAGGGATGATGTTGTTAAGAGCTGTGACATCACTCTACAAGATTATTCATTAGCTAGAAGGTGATTCTATTGATTCAGACAATGATGATTGTTTTTTGAGTGATTTCACTGTGAGCAACAAACATCTGATATTGATCATTTGTCAGAGAATGAAGATAAGATATTGATTGATTGGACAGCAACTGATATCTAGTCTGGACACAAGGTCTGCTTAGCGATAAAGAGAATTTCTATTAATCAATATCATTTTCCATTGTTTTCTTTCAGAAATATCGTTACCAGGATGATGACTCTCCGCCCCTAGAGCACAGTCCCTCCCACTTGGCCAATCCCATGAAAGCTCCGGAGCTTGTTCATGTGTCCGAAAAAAACCTTTCCCAGATCGAGAATGTGCACGGATACGTGTCCCACTCACATATCTCCCCAATGAAGGTAAGTGCCCCTCTAGGGCTGTCTCTGCAGTTGTACAACTATAGCCCAGACTGTATTACAATCTGTGACATGTTATAGTCTCCCCATATATCCCATTTATACTATAGGACAGTTATAGTGTGTGTGTCAGTGGTAATAGGGACAACAGTCACACAGTCTCCCCATTATATCCATTTATACTATAGGACAGTTATAGTGTTGTGTGTGTCAGTGTATAGGATCACAGTCTCCCATATATACCATTTATACTATAGGAACAGTTATAGTGTGGTGTGTGTGTCAGTGTATAGGACACAGTCTCCCCATATATCCCATTTATACTATAGGACAGTTATAGTGGTGTGTGTGTCAGTGTATAGGATCACAGTCCTCCCCATATATCCCATTTATACTATAGGACAGTTATAGTGTGTGTGTGTCAGTGTATAGGTACAGTCTCCCCATATATCCCATTTATACTATAGGACAGTTATAGTGTGTTGTGTCAGTGTATAGGATACATCCTCCCATATATCCCATTTATACTATAGGACAGTTATAGTGGTGTGTGTCAGTGTATAGGACACAATCTCCCCATATATCCATTTATACTATAGGACAGTTATAGTGTGTGTGTGTCAGTGTATAGATACAGTCCTCCCCATATATCCCCATTTATACTATAGGACAGTTATAGTGTGTGTGTGTGTCAGTGTATAGGATACAGTCTCCCCATATATCCCATTTATACTATAGGACAGTTATAGTGTGTGTGTGTGTCAGTGTAATAGGATACAGTCTCCCCATATATCCCATTTATACTATAGGACAGTTTATAGTGTGTGTTGTGTGTGTCAGTGTTATAGGACACAGTCTCCCCATATAATCCCATTTTACTAATACGGACAGTTTATAGTGTGTGTGTGTGGTCAGTGTATAGGTCCCACAGTCTCCCCATATATCCCATTTATACTATATGGACAGTTATAGTGTGTGTGTGTCAGTGTATAGGAACACAGTCTCCCCATATATCCCATTTATACTATAGGACCAGTTTATAGTGTGTGTGGTGTGTCAGTGGTAAGGATCACAGTCCTCCCATATATCCCATTTATACTATAAGGACAGTTATAGTGTGTGTGTGTCAGTGTAAATTAGACACAGTCTCCCCATATATCCCATTTATACTATAGGACAGTTATAGTGTGTGTGTGGTCAGTGTATAGGAACAGTCTCCCATATTCCCATTTATACTATAAGGAAAGTTTAGTGTGTGTGTGTGTCAGTGTTAAGGATACAGTCTCCCCATATATCCCATTTATACTATAGGACAGTTATAGTGTGTGTGTCAGTGTAATAGGACACAGTCTCCCATATATCCCATTTATACTATAGAAAGTTATAGTGTGTGTGGTCAGTGTATAGGACACAGTCTCCCCATCCATTTATCTATGGACAGTTATAGTGGTTGTGTGTGTAGTGTAACAGTCTCCCCATATATCCCATTTATACTATATGACAGTTATAGTGTGTGTGTGTGTCAGTGTATAGGACACAGTCTCCCCATATATCCCATTTATACTATAGGACAGTTTAGTGTGTGTGTCAGTGGTATAGAACAGTTCCCATATATCCATTTATACTATAGGAAGTTAGTGTGTGTGTGTGTGTCAGTGTATGGACACAATCTCCATATATCATTTTACTATAGGAAGTTATAGTGTGTGTGTTGTCAGTGTATAGGTTACAGTCTCCCCATATATCCATTTATACTATAGACAGTTATAGTGTGTGTGTGTCAGTGTATAGGACACAGTCTCCCATATATCCCATTTATACTATAGGACAGTTATAGTGTGTGTGGTGTCAGTGTATAGAAGGAAACAGTCTCCCCATATATCCCATTTATACTATAGGAACAGTTATAAGTGTGTGTGTGTGTAGTGTATAGAGCACAGTCTCCCATATATCCCATTTATACTATAGAAGTTATAGTGTGTGTCGTGTCAGTGTATGGACACAGTCTCCCCATATATCCATTTATATATGACAGTTATAGTGGTGTTGTGGTGTCAGTGTATAGGAACACAGTCTCCCATATATCCCATTTTATACTATAGGACAGTTATAGTGTGTGTGTGTCAGTGTATATTGACAGTTCTACCATGATCATCCCATTTTACTATAGGAAGTTATAGTGTGTGTGTGTGCAGTGTTAGGATACAGTCTCCATATATCCCATTATACTATAGGACAGTTATAGTGGTTGGATGTGTAGTCAGTGTATAGGACACAGTCTCCCCATATATCCATTTATAATATAGGACAGGTTATAGTTGTGTCTGTGTGTGTGTCAGTGGTATAGTGATACAGTCTCCCCATATATCATTTATTACTATAGGACAGTTATAGTGTGGTGGTGTCAGTGTATAGACAAGTCTCCCCATATATCCCATTTATACTATAGGAAAGTTATAGTGGTGTGTGTCAGTGTATAGATAAGCTCCCATATATCCTTATACTATAGACAGTTATGTGTGTTGTGGTGTGTCAGTGTATAGGTACAGTCTCCCCATATTCCATTTATACTATAGGACAGTTATAGTGTGTGGTGTGTGTCAGTGTTAGGATACAGTCTCCTTATTCCATTTATACTATAGGACAGTTATAGTGTGTGTGTGTTCAGATGTATAGGTACAGTCCCAATTATTCCATTTATTACTATAGGACATTATATGTGTGTGTGTGTGTCGTGTATAGGGATACAGTCTCCCCATCAATTCCATTATACTATGGAGTATAGTCGTCGTGTGTCAGGGTATAGAACAATCTCCTCCTATATATCATTTTATACTATGATGAAGGCAGTTATAGTGTGTGTGTGTGTCGTGGTATAGGAACAGTCCTCCCATATATCCCATTTTACTTAAGGCGGGAAGATGATTTACGATTGATGGGGGAATGAAGGAGATGGAAGAGTGGATAGGGAAGTGGGGACTAAAAAAAAAAGAAGGAGGGGCCGGCACCGTGGGTGCAAAAAAGGGTGCGGGAGTTATAGTGTGGTGTGTGTAGTGTATAGGATAAGTCCATATATTCCCTTTTACTATAGACAGTTTAGATGGTGTTGTGTGTATAAGGGAATAAAGGTCCCTATCCATTTTCATTTAATATATAGGTTATAGTGTGTGTGTGTCGTGTATAGGACACAGTCTCCCCATATATCCCATTTATACTATAGGACAGTTATAGTGTGTGTTGTGTCAGTTGTATAGGTACAGTTCCCCTATTATACCATTTATACTATGAGTTATAGTGTGTGTGTGGTCAGTGTATAGGCAAGTCTCCATATATCATTTTAATACTTAGGACAGTTATAAGTGTGTGTTGTGTCAGTGTATAGGGACTCGTCCCCACGCCCATTTTTTTTTTCAATAACTTTTTATTGGACAGTTACTAGGTGTGTGTGCAGTGTATAGGAACAGTCTCCCATATATCCCAATTTATACTATAGGACAGTTATATGTGTGTGTGGTGTCAGTGTATAGGAACAGTCTCATATATCCCATTATATACTATAGGGACAGTTATAGTGGTGTGGTGTTGTGGTCAGTGTATAGGATACAGTCTCCCCATATATGCCATTTATACTATAAGGACAGGTTATAGTGTGTGTGTGTGTGTCAGTGTATAGGACACCGCAGTTCCATATATCCCATTTATACTATAGGACAGTTATAGTGGGTGTGTGTCAGTGTATAGGAACAGTCTCCCATATATCCATTTAATACTTCGGAAGTATGTGGTGTGTGTGTAGTGTATAGGTATCATCTCGCCCATATATCCATTTAATACTATAGGGACCGTTTTAGTGTGTGTGTGTGTAGTGTATAGGATACAGTCTCTCATATAATATTTATCTATTAGGACAGTTATAGTGTGTGTGTCAGTGTATAGGATACAGTCTCCCCATATTCCCATTTATATATAGGAAGTTATAGGTGTGTGTGGTGACAGTGTAAGGATACAGTTCCCCATAAGATATCCATTTATACTATAGGACAGTTAAGTGTGTGTTTGTGTCAGTGTATAGGGTAAGTCTCCCCATAATCATTTATATATACAGGACAGGTTATAGTGTGTGTGTGTGTATGGTATAGGATAGACAGTCTCCCATATTCATTTATACTATAAGGACAGTTATAAGTGTTGTGTGTGTGTCAGTGTTAGGATCACAGTCCCCAATATATCGAATTTAATACTATAGGACAGTTTATATGTGTGTGTGATGTGTCAGTGTATAGGAATACAGTTCTATATCATTTTCTAAATAGGGAAGTTATTGGTTGTGTGTGTGTCAGTGTATGGTCAAGTCTCCCTATATTCCATTTATACTATAGGAAAAGTTATAGTGTGTGTGTGTGTCAGTGTATGGTCAAGTCCCTCGTATTTATACTATAGGAAAGTTATAGTGTGTGTGTGTCAGTGTATAGGACACAATCTCCCATATATCCATTTATACTATACATGACAGTTAAAGTGTGTGTGTCAGTGTATAGGGATATCAGTTACATATTCCATTTATAACTATAGGACAGTTTAAGTGTGTGTTGTGTCAGTGGTATAGGAATTCAGTCTCCCCATTATCATTTATACTATAGGCAGTTATAGTGTGTGTGTCAGTTGTGGATAGTCTCCATATAATCTTTATCTATAGAGTTATAGGTGTGTGTGTGTCAGTGTATAAGTGCAAGTCTCCCATATATCCCATTTATACTATAGGACAGTTATAGTGTGTGTGTGTGTGTCAGTGTATAGGATACAATCTCCCATATACCATTTTAATACTATAGGAGTTATAGTGTGTTGTGTGTGTCAGTGTATAGGGTCAGTCTCCCCCATGCATTTATACTTATAGGACAGTTATAGGTGTGATGTGCTGTGTCAGTGTATAGGTCACAGTCCGGATATCCCTTTATACTATAGGAAGTTATAGTATTGGGGTTGTGTGTGGCGTTTAAAGTATGATTATAAGCCAGTTCATATTCCCATTTATACTATAGGACAGTTTTTATAGTGTGTGTGTGTGTCGAGGTATAGGATACAGTCTCCCCATATATCCCATTTATACTATAGGAAAGTCTAGTGTGTGTGTGTGGTGTCAGTGTATAGGATACAAATCTCCCAGTATATCCATTTATACTATAGGACAGTTATAGTGTGTGTGTGTGTCAGTGTATAGGTACAGTCTGCCCATATATCCCATTTATACTATAAGGACAGTTATAAAGTGTAGTGTGTGTGTGGGTCAGTGTAAAGGACACATCTCCCTATATCTTTATACTTGGACAGTTATAGTTGTTGTGATAGTGGTATAGGAAACGTTCCCCATAATCCATTTATACTTAAGACAGTTTTGTGTGTGTTTCAGTGTATAGGATAAGTCTCCCATAATATCTCCATTTTATATATACCAATTATAGTGGTGTGTGTGTAGTTAATAAGGATCAGTCTCCTATACCATTTATACTATAGGACAGTTTAAGTGTGTTGTGTGTCAGTTATAGGATACAGTTCCATATATCCCATTATACTATAAGGAAAGTTTAATAGTGTGTGTGTACTGGGATACAGTTCCATAATCATTTAAACTATAGACGTTATAGTGTGTGTGTGTCAGTGTATAGGACACGTCTCCCCATATATCCCATTTTTACTATAAGGACAGTTATAGTGTGTGTGTGTGTCAGTGTAATAGGATAAACGGTCTCCCCATATATCCCATTTATACTATAGGACAGTAAGTGTGGGTGTAGTGGGTAATAGGATAAGTCTCCCTTTATCCATTTTATATAGGAAGTTATAGTGTGTGTTGTCAGTGGGTATAGGATAACAGTTACCTATGATCCATTTATCATAAAAAACGTTTTGTGTGTGTAGTGAGTGTATAGGAACAGTTCCGCATAATCATTATATGATATGGAACGTGTGATAGTGGTATAGGACACGTCCTCCCCATATATCATATTAATTATGACGTTATGGTAGTGTGTGTGTAGTGTCAGTGTAATAGGATGACAGATCTGCGTCCATATTCACATTTATACTATACGGACAGTTTTTGTGCTGTGGTGGTGTAGTGTATAGGAAGTTCCCTCATATACATTTATACTATGGAAGTCTTAGGTGTGTGTGTGTGGTGTCAGTGTATGGTAGTAGTTCCATGATAATCCATTATACTATAGGACAGTTATCGTGTGTGTGTGTCAGTGTATAGGATACAGTTGCATATATCATTTATACTATAGGACAGTTTATAGTGTGTGGTGGTGTGTCGTGGTATAACAGTCTGCCCCATAAAGATCATTTCTATAGGACCGTTATAGTGTGTGGTGTGGTCAGTGTATAGGAAACAGTCCCTCCCCCATATTCCATTTCTACTATAGGACAGTTTTATAGTGTGTGTTGTCAGTAGTATAGCAATCGCATATTCATATATTATACGTTTTACAAGTGTATAGCAGTCATCCCCATATATCCATTTATACTATAGGAAGTTATAGTGTGTGTGTGTCAGTGTATAGATAACAGTCTCCCCATATATCCATTATACTATAAGGACAGTTTATTGTGTGTGTGTGTCAGTGTATAGGACACACAGAATTACCAGCAGCACCTGTTAGTCTTGATAGTGCTCAGTGCAGATTTTATTGTGTAGCCCATAGCATATAAAGGCAACGTTTCGGACCTCCCAGGTCCTTTATCAAGCCCCATAACACACCACAAACAATCCTTTTAAAGTGAAGGATGGGGGGTTGTGCATATTGTAGTCCCACCCATTTCAATTGAATATCCAATCATATTACAAAGTGGATTAATCATAGTCAATTTTAACCCCGGTAATACAAAATCATTGTGAAAAAGGAGTTTTATACAAAATTTTTTAAAAAATTCAAAAAGAGTCCAAAAAAGTTAAAAACAATTGAAAGTCATTTTTTGAAAGTTATTTTTTAAATCCTTGTGCATGTCCAGAGTGAAACGTATCGTGTCCATTGAATCTCATAAAAATCCAATACATATCCCATAAATAGACCATTAATATCAAACCTGTACATAATACAAAATATTTTAGAAAAATTATTAAAAGAGATAATTATCAATTTTGCATTCCTGAGGCATTCCTATGACAACCCTTGCATATCTCACTCAGCAGTTTTCTGAGGTACTCCTTGATATGTCTAAGGTTTTGTCAGCACTCAGGGTATTCAATGTAGTTTTCAGTACTTTCAATTCCCCTGAGTGCTGACAAAACCTTAGACATATGCAAGGAGTACCTCAGAAAACTGCCTGAGTGAGATATGCAAGGGTTGTCATAGGAATGCCTCAGGAATGCAAAATTGATAATTATCTCTTTTAATAATTTTTCTAAAATATTTTTGTATTATGTACAGGTTTGATATTAATGGTCTATTTATGGGATATGTATTGGATTTTTATGAGATTCAATGGACACGATACGTTTCACTCTGGACATGCACAAGGATTTAAAAAATAACTTTCAAAAAATGACTTTCAATTGTTTTTAACTTTTTGGACTCTTTTTGAATTTTTTAAAAAATTTTGTATAAACCTCTTTTTTCACAATGATTTTTGTATTAGCCGGGGTTAAAATTGACTATGATCTAATCCACTTTGTAATATGATTGGATATTCAATTGAAATGGGTGGGACTACAATATGCACAACCCCCCATCTTATGACTCAAGGGACAGTTATAGTGTGTGTGTGTCAGTGGTATAGGATAACAGTCCTCCCCATATACCCATTTATACTATAGGACAGGTTATAGTGTGTGGTGTGTCAGTGTAATAGGACACAGTCTCCCATATTATCCGCATTTATCTATCAGGACAGTTATATGTGTGTGTGGTGTCAGTGTATAGGACACAGTCTCCCCATATATCCATTATACTATATGGACAGTTATAGTGTGTGTGTGTGTCAGTGGGTATAGGATACAGTCTCCCCATATATCCCATTTATACTATAGGAAAGTTATAGTGTGTTGTGTGGTCAGTGTTATAGGATACAGTCTCCCCATATATCCCATTTATACTATAGGACATGTTAGTAGTGTGTGTGTGTGTCAGTGTATTAGGATGACAGTCTCCCATATATCCCATTATACTATAGGACAGTTATAGTGTGTGTGTCAGTGTAGGATACATGTCCTCCCCCATATATCCCATTTATACTAACGGACAGTTATAGTGTGGTTGTGGTGTCAGTGTGGATAGGATACAGTCCTCCCCATATCCCATTTATACTATAGGACAGTTATAGTGTGTGTGTGTCAGTGTATAGGATACAGTCTCCCCATATATCCCATTTATACTATAGGACAGTTATAGTGTGTGTGTGTCAGTGCATTTATCCCATTTATTCTATAGATCAGGTATCTGGCATATGTTTAATGAACAAGACCTCATTGTGTTAGATGTTAAGATCACACCTGGTTCCATATACAGTTGGTTCTGTCACACTTGTGGGTACTTGTGTTTCTGCTCCAGAGGGGACAATGATCTCCCTGTCTATATTTTTGGTCCTTCTCCAATCCTGTTTAAAACCTGAAGCCTTTCAGTTAAAGAGTGATGGTGGGGGGTGGGGAGAGACATATGGTTGGGGAGGTGAGGAGAGAGTGTTTGCAGGGGAGGAGTGAAGAGACTGATGGTTCTGGAGGAAAGGGAAGAATGGTGGTTTGGGAGGTGGGGAGAGATAATTGTTGGGATGGTGAGGAGAGACTGATGGGAGGTGAGGAGAAGAAAGACTGATGGTTTGGGGATGCGAGGAGAGACAAATTGTTGCAAAGATGGGATACATATAGTTGGGGAGGTAAGGAGACAATGATGGCAGGGGAGGCAAGGAGAGACTAATGGCAGAAAAAGGAGCAAAGAGGCTAATGTTGGTGGGAATAGACTAGAGGTTGAGGAGGTGAGGAGAGACTGATAACAAAGGAGGAATGGGGAGACTGATAGTTGGGAAGGCAAGGAAAGGCTATTGTTTTGGTAGGCGAGGAGAGACTTGTGGTTGGGGACATGAGAAGATACCTACGAGGAGTTGAGGAGAGAGTGTTGGCAGGGGAGGAGCAAAGAGACTGATGGGTGGGGTTTGTAGGAGAGTTTGATGGTTGGGAATGTGAATGGGAATATGACTTATGGCTGAGATGGTCAGCGTCTGATGTTTAGGGAGTTCAGGAGAAACTGATTTAAGAGGAGCAGAGAAGAGAGTGATGATTGGGAAGTAAGGAGAGACAAATAGCAGGGGAGGTAAGGAGAGGCTGGTTTTTGGGGAGGTTAGGAGAGATCGATGATTGGGGAAGTGCAGATAGACTGATGGTTGCGGAGGTGAGGAGAAACTGGAGGTTGGGAAGGTAAGGAGATACTTATAATTGGGAAGGTGAGAGTATACTGATGACTGGGGAGGCAAGGAGAGACTGATGGTTATTGTACTTATTGTTGGGGAGTTGACTGATGGTTGATGAGCTGGGCAAAGATTAAAATTTGGGCAGCTGAAGAGAGAATGGTTCCAGAGCAGAGCAAGAAACAAGTTATGTAGTTTGAGCATAAGGTCACATTAGCTTGGTCACATTCTGACCTGCCATTACTGACACCCCCCCCCAATATATCTGTTTTTTAGGGTGGTGGATATAAAGGCACGGTAGGCACAACTAGGTACTGTAATTGCCAGGCAAAATTAAGTCCCCCACCCCAAGCTGAGATAGCCGTGGTCGTCTATTAACCATTTGTTCTCCCTATTCCCCATGTGCAGAGGACCCATGTCTAATATTGAGACTAGTGAGTCCTCTACTGGGCGGATGAGTAATTCTGTGGGATTTCTGTGCCCAGTGTATGATGGAATGTCTCAACTGCCAAACGTGGTACAATTCTGCCTCCTAGTGGTCTGTCTACTGTTGGTTCTTCTGTCAGTCAAGTGGGAGTTAAACATAGGAACAACCATTGGTTGCTATGGGTTACAGTAGTTGTGCATTTTGCATAGATGTTAGTGAGTAAATACCTACAATTTTGCTTTAGGGCTGGATTTTATGAGTTTGGGAATCATCTTTGGGATGACCCCCCTCTGTGTAGTAAAAGCACCTGGTGGTTTATGATGATAGTGTGATATTCATTCCATGCACAAGGTGGCGCTGTGCCCCCTTCTCATTTTCTTTATGATTTCTGTGCCACCAGCTCCCCCCTCTTATCTCTCTTACTCAGTGAATGGAAACGCAGCCCTGCAGGCTCAGCAAATCACAGCTAACAGGGAACAATCACAAACCTTGATATCATTTATTATTCAAATGGACTTTCTGTAATAACTTTCATTAGAAAATTATTTTCAACCCCAACTGTTTTGTAAAATAACGTTTACATTTATTATAGTTCCCTATAAATTGTGCAGCATACATTGCATGCAGTAAACTGTGGCTCCCAGCAGAGGGTGCTGTTTCTTGCGCTCAGCTCGCTTTTCTCTCCTGCTTGTGTATCCTAGTGGATCACTGGTGGATAGTGATGATTCTGCAGCTTCTGGTGGGACTTGGATACATCTCTAGATACAGTGGCCGATTAAGGACATGTGAGGCCCCTAGGCTACACTTTCCACAGGGCCCTTTCTAGGGTACCACTTTTCTCAGCGACTCGAGCTGACAGGGATTTGCGAGTAATCCAGCGACTGATCGGTGTCAGGAGAGGCTACAGGAGAGGCTGCAGGAGAGGCTACAGGAGAGGCTACAGGAGAGGCTGCAGGAGAGGCTGCAGGAGAGGCTGCAGGAGAGGCTGCAGGAGAGGCTACAGGAGAGGCTGCAGGAGAGGCTGCAGGAGAGGCTGCAGGAGAGGCTGCAGGAGAGGCTACAGGAGAGGCTGCAGGAGAGGCTGCAGGAGAGGCTACAGGAGAGGCTGCAGGAGAGGCTGCAGGAGAGGCTACAGGAGAGGCTACAGGAGAGGCTACAGGAGAGGCTGCAGGAGAGGCTACAGGAGAGGCTACAGGAGAGGCTACAGGAGAGGCTGCAGGAGAGGCTACAGGAGAGGCTGCAGGAGAGGCTGCTGTGTTGGTACCAGGATTAGAGGCATCAATGGCTCTTTGATGTGCTCTGAGCAAAGTAAGGTGCTGGCACGAGGCAGTGGTTTCTACTTGCCAATGGGCCCCCTATGAATCACGTGCTGGAATACTGCTGGCGTGCACACTGTATATATTCAGACAAGTACACAAATATTTGACATGTACACTGCACACAAACACACATTAAATGCAATCCAAAGCAGCCGTGTAACCTACAATATATATATGTCCCCATTTAACCTCCAATCAGAGGGGAATGTGGCTTGTGAGTAATGGCCAAGCTGCACAGAAAGCGGGCACACCGGCAGTATATACACTGAGAACCAGCACCTGAGCTGTACAAACACCAGATCTGGCATCCCATAATACCTGGCACAAACACCTGGGCACTAACCAACGCTGAGTTGATACCTCGACTGCATAACCCGCTGACATTTGCATTCCAGACTTGGCACCCCAAGGGCAACTGTCAGTACTGGGTGTTGGCAATCGGAAATCACTGATGGATGTAGTGAGAACTGGCATCCCCTGTACCCAGAGTGGGCACTTCTACTGTGCGCGGAGTTATCACTTCACTAAAGGCTGGTACCGGAGCTAGCACCTGAGCTAGCACTAAAAGTTGATCCCAGAGCTGTACTGAGAGCTGCCATGTGACTGAAAGTGAGCACCCCCTGGAATTGAGAGGGGGCATCTGAGTACTGGACAATCCTGCCTGAGTTGGCACACAGTTGGCTGTACCAAAGCCTGGTGTCTCTCAAAGAGCTGGCAAGAGCAGAAGGGCAAAGCATTGTTACCCCAGGCTGCTGCCCTTCTTCCTGTGCCCTTGTCCTGATCTCCTGCCCAATATCTCTGGACAGTGCCCGGGCACGGTGTTCAGGAGGAATCGGCAGACAGTGGAGCTGAACCGGGTGGTGCCCAGTGACACGGTGCGGTACCTGATAGTTCAACTACGGCTCTCGCACACCCTTAGTAAATTGAAATAACGACACCTGGTGCACGAAGGTAGAGGATCGGCCGCCTCACAAACAGTCCAGCAGAAAGAATTGTAAGCAAGCTGCCTTGCGTGTTTATTGCGAAGTGCAACGTTTCAGGGTCACGCGCTGGAGAAAACGGGCGTGACCCCGAAACGTTGCACTTGGCAATAAACACGCAAGGCAGCTTGCTTGCAATTCTTTCTGCAAGGTGCGGTGCCTGGGCAGCTCGGTGACCTGCGGGCGCGAGGGAAGGGCTGCATGACGGAGGCTTAAGGGCAGAGCTGGGGGGAAGCCAGAGCCCCAGGGTGAAGCTGTTGGTGAGTAGTGAAGGCATCAGAGTGTTCCCCAGGAAGGGCAAATCTGCCAACACTTACCTTCTGCATCGAATCACTCACTGTGGTTCCGACACTGCCCACCTCCGGCTCCTGTGATGGGTGTACAGGCACCAAGTCCAACACAAGGCGGTGACGATGCGGGGCCCAGCCCTGCTGCATGGTATTGTGCTGCTGTTATAGGGCTTGTAGGGGAGGCAGTGCTCTGATGGTTCTGAAGTGCTTTAATGGATCAGGAATGGTTCTGTAGTGCTCTGTGGTCAAGGGAAGGTCCTGCAACGCTCTACTGGGCCAGGTATTGTTCCTCAGTGGTCTGGTGGGACAGGGATTTGGTGTTATGAGTTTCTTATGTGCTCTGGTGGGACAATGGAGGTTCTGTAGCACTCTACTGGCACAGATATTGCTCCTCAGTGATCTGGTGGGACAGTGATAGTTTCCCCATGATTTAGTGAGATGTGAATGATTCTGCAGTGCTATGGTGGGCCCAGAAAGGTTTTGTAGCAGAAAGGTTCTGGGACAGGTATTGTTCCTCACTGGTCTGGTGGGACAGGGATAGTTCTTCAGTGAAATAGTGGGATTAGGTTGGTTGTGCAGCACTCTGGTGGGACAGGGAATGTTCTGTAGCATGCTATTGGGACATGCTTTATTCCTCCCTGGTCTGGTGGGACAGGGATAGTTCTTCAGTGATTTGGTATTATAAGGTTGTTTCTGCAGCGTTCTGGTGGGCCAGAGAAGGTTCTCTAGCACATTACTTAGATAGGTATTGTTCCTTAGGGGTCTGGTGGGACGGGGATAGTTCTCCAGTGCTTTGGTGTTATGTGGTTGGTTCTGTAGCACACTACTGGGACAGGTATTATTCCTCAGTGGTATGGTGGGACGAGGATAGTTCTCCAGTGATTTTGTGGGACAGGGGTGGTTCTGTAGCACATTGCTGGGACAGGTATTGTTCTTCAATGGTTTAGTGGGACAGGGATACTTCTCCAGTAATGTGGTAGGATGATGTTGGTTCCTCAATGCTCTGGTGGGATAGGGAAGGGTCTGTAGCATGTTACTGGGGCAGGTATTAATCCTTGGTGGTTTGGTGGGACAGGGATGACTCTCCAGTGATTTCATGGGACAGCGGTGGTTCTGTCGCACACAACGTGGGGAAATGGGATAGTTCCCCGGTGATTTGGTGAGATGAGGTTGGTTCTACAGTGCTCTGGTGGAACAGAGATGCTTCATCTGCGCATCCCTGGCAGTTGATGAGAACTTTTGCCAGGCAGTTACATCGGTGCCACACTAGTGCCAGGGACATCAGTGACTGTTGCATCTGTAATGCCAGACAATGAGAGACAGAAACATAAAGTCATATAATAATCTGCAGAAATACAGATTGACTGATCTCTTCCTACTGATGCCAAGTACCAGCGCCTCAGGTTGGACGAAACCCTTGGATCTCCATTAGTGTAAATAGCAGCTTCCCTGCCCATAACAAGTGTTCCTTCTGCCATTGCCTGCTTGGTTCCAACATCTTTGACCAAAGAGCTTACATGTTTTGTCAGCTGTAATAACACTATTATGACCATTGTTTTAATGCCAAGATTAGGCGAGTGCCAGTACCAAGATGCCTCCTAGGGGTGCTAATACATGGGGTTCTCTCTTGTACAGGATCACCCCCTCCCCATGGAAACACCAATCCTTCCTCTGTTTCCTCACTAGGGGGCACTAACACATGAGACAACCCAGAATATCCCCATAGAGGGCTGATCCCAGGGATACTCTGCACTTCTCTGAAAGGAAAGGTTCCACATCACCTTCCACTCACAGTGGCCATTGCACTTTCTTTCCTCCTCGGAATACTGGAAATACCCTATGATTGGATCTTGGTTCTGTATGTTCTGGGCCTGTCTCTGTACTGAGTTCATTGGGGCTTTGGGTGAAGAAAAGGTACTTCCGTTGTACAACAAATATTTATGTCTCACAGTGGGTATTAGGCACAGGCAGCTGCTCCCATGAGATCAAGTCCTAGGGGCCCCCGAGGGGCCCGACCCACCTGAATCCCTACAGTCTGGTAAGTGTCACCTGGGTAACTACACCTTACTGAGCCTCTTCAGTGGACAGGATTGTCTTCATCAGGTTTTTAACTGGACAGTCTGGGTCACAACATTATAAAAGCAGCCAGAATTGCACCCAGTTGTGTCCCAGTGATACAATAACACTCAATGGATTAATAGCGCAGTCCCTCTTGTAGCCTATGGGGGGCAGCATTGATACAGGGGGAGTATTTCATTAGAGGACACAGAGCTGGGGAGGTTGATGTGCGGGGGGTTATACATTATATTCCCTTTTGGCCTTTCTCCCAAACACGTGTTTCCTGCAAAGTGACAACGGGTGTCACATGTATAAAGGATTTTAGTAAATATGCCCCTCCCAGGAAACATTCATCCCAGTACAAAAGCTCGAAGGTTATTCCCTCACTGGCCATTAACTGGCGCATAGAAATGAATTCACTGCAAGAAAAAACTGTCCAACCACAGCCTCTGTCCTTAGGGACTCTGGGAGGTAATGGGTTAATCAAGGGATCCCTATAGGAATCTGTCTGGGAGTGATGTTGTGCAGGGCTGTGGGAGAAGAAGGGTTAAGAGGTGAGGCAAGGATACCAGGAAGGGTTACTCTCTGCAGTAGAGGGGTGATGGGGTACAGCAGGGGGCACCAGGAAGGCATGATGTGAAAAAGGGGGTAGAGGGGTGATGGGGTGAGACAAGGGGTACCAGAGAGAGAGAGATGATCTTCAGGGGTGAGGAGGTAAGGCAGCAGGGAAAGATGCTTTGCAGAATAGGGGGTACAGGGGTGACACAGGGGGTACCAGGGAGAGAAGCTGTGCAGAATAGGGGTACGGGGGTGACACAGGGGGTACCAGGGAGAGAAGCTGTACAGAGTAGGGGTACAGGGGTGACACAGGGGGTACCAGGGAGAGAAGCTGTGCAGAATAGGGGGTACAGGGATGACACAGGGGGTACCAGGGAGAGAAGCTGTGCAGAATAGCGGGTACAGGGGTGAAACAGGGGGTACCAGGGAGAGAAGCTGTGCAGGAGAGGGGGTACAGGGGTGAAACAGGGGGTATCAGGGAGAGACGCTGTGCAGAATAGGGGTACAGGGGTGAAACAGGGGTACCGGGGAGAGAAGCTGTGCAGGAGAGGGGTACAGGGGTGACACAGGGGGTAACAGGGAGAGAAGCTGTGCAGAATAGGGGGTACAGGGGTGAAACAGGGGGTATCAGGGAGAGAAGCTGTGCAGAATAGGGGTACAGGGGTGAAACAGGGGGTATCAGGTAGAGAAGCTGTGCAGAATAGGGGCACAGGGGTGAAACAGGGGGTACCAGGGAGAGAAGCTGTGCAGAATAGAGGTACTGGGGTGACACAGGGGGTAACAGGGAGAGAAGCTGTGCAGAATAGGGGTACAGGGGTGAAACAGGGGGTACCAGGGAGAGAAGCTGTGCAGAATAGGGGTACAGGGGTGACACAGGGGGTACCAGGGAGAGAAGCTGTGCAGAATAGGGGGTACATGGGTGAAACAGGGGGTACCAGGGAGAGAAGCTGTGCAGAATAGGGGTACTGGGGTGACACAGGGGGTATCAGGGAGAGAAGCTGTGCAGAATAGGGGTACAGGGGTGAAACAGGGGGTACCAGGGAGAGAAGCTGTGCAGAATAGGGGTACAGGAGTGACACAGGGGGTACCAGGGAGAGAAGCTGTGCAGGAGAGGGGGTACAGAGGTGACACAGGGGGTACCAGGGAGAGAAGCTGTGCAGGAGAGGGGGTACAGGGGTGACACAGGGGGTACCAGGGAGAGAAGCTGTGCAGAATAGGGGTACAGGGGTGACACAGGGGGTATCAGGGAGAGAAGCTGTACAGAGTAGGGGTACAGGGGTGTACCAGGGGGTACCAGGGAGAGAAGCTGTGCAGAATAGGGGGTACATGGGTGAAACAGGGGGTACCAGGGAGAGAAGCTGTGCAGAATAGGGGTACAGGGGTGACACAGGGGGTATCAGGGAGAGAAGCTGTGCAGAATAGGGGTACAGGGGTGACACAGGGGGTATCAGGGAGAGAAGCTGTACAGAGTAGGGGTACAGGGGTGTACCAGGGGGTACCAGGGAGAGAAGCTGTGCAGAATATGGGGTACATGGGTGAAACAGGGGGTACCAGGGAGAGAAGCTGTGCAGGAGAGGGGGTACAGAGGTGACACAGGGGGTACCAGGGAGAGAAGCTGTGCAGAATAGGGGGTACAGGGATGACACAGGGGGTACCAGGGAGAGAAGCTGTGCAGAATAGGGGTACAGGGGTGAAACAGGGGGTATCAGGGAGAGAAGCTGTGCAGAATAGGGGTACAGGGGTGAAACAGGGGGTACCAGGGAGAGAAGCTGTGCAGAATAGGGGTACTGGGGTGACACAGGGGGTATCAGGGAGAGAAGCTGTGCAGAATAGGGGTACAGGGGTGAAACAGGGGGTATCAGGGAGAGAATCTGTGCAGAATAGGGGTACAGGGGTGAAACAGGGGGTACCAGGGAGAGAAGCTGTGCAGAATAGGGGTACTGGGGTGACACAGGGGGTATCAGGGAGAGCAGCTGTGCAGAATAGGCGTACAGGGGTGAAACAGGGGGTACCAGGGAGAGAAGCTGTGCAGAATAGGGGTACAGGGGTGAAACAGGGGGTACCAGGGAGAGAAGCTGTGCAGAATAGGGGTACAGGGGTGAAACAGGGGGTACCAGGGAGAGAAGCTGTGCAGAATAGGGGTACAGGAGTGACACAGGGGGTACCAGGGAGAGAAGCTGTGCAGGAGAGGGGGTACAGAGGTGACACAGGGGGTACCAGGGAGAGAAGCTGTGCAGGAGAGGGGGTACAGGGGTGACACAGGGGTACCAGGGAGAGAAGCTGTGCAGAATAGGGGTACAGGGGTGACACAGGGGGTATCAGGGAGAGAAGCTGCACAGAGTAGGGGTACAGGGGTGTACCAGGGGGTACCAGGGAGAGAAGCTGTGCAGAATAGGGGGTACAGGGGTGAAACAGGGGGTACCAGGGAGAGAAGCTGTGCAGGAGAGGGGGTACAGAGGTGACACAGGGGGTACCAGGGAGAGAAGCTGTGCAGAATAGGGGGTACATGGGTGAAACAGGGGGTACTAGGGAGAGAAGCTGTGCAGAATAGGGGTACAGGGGTGACACAGGGGGTACCAGGGAGAGAAGCTGTGCAGGAGAGGGGGTACAGGGGTGACACAGGGGGTACCAGGAATAGAAGCTGTGCAGAATAGGGGTACAGGGGTGAAACAGGGGGTATCAGGGAGAGACGCTGTGCAGAATAGGGGTACAGGGGTGAAACAGGGGTACCAGGGAGAGAAGCTGTGCAGGAGAGGGGTACAGGAGTGAAACAGGGGGTATCAGGGAGAGAAGCTGCGCAGAATAGGGGTACAGAGGTGAAACAGGGGGTACAGGAGTGAAACAGGGGGTACCAGGGAGAGAAGCTGTGCAGAATAGGGGTACAGGGGTGAAACAGGGGGTATCAGGGAGAGAAGCTGTGCAGAATAGGGGTACAGGGGTGAAACAGGGGGTACCAGGGAGAGAAGTTGTACAGAATAGGGGTACAGGGGTGAAACAGGGGGTACCAGGGAGAGAAGCTGTGCAGAATAGGGGTACAGGGGTGAAACAGGGGGTATCAGGGAGAGAAGCTGTGCAGAATAGGGGTACAGGGGTGAAACAGGGGGTACCAGGGAGAGAAGCTGTGCAGAATAGGGGTACAGGGGAGAAACAGGGGGTACCAGGGAGAGAAGCTGTGCAGGTGGAGCTGAGTGACAGTTGCAGTTCTGGAAGTCTGTGCGGTACTTTACCTTATTCTTCTCCCACTGGTCTCTCATCCCCCCCCCTCCCCATTCCTTTTTCCAACAAAACAATCCTGCCCCCCTGACTGACTCCATCCCCTCCATCCCTTCCCACTCACCTCCAAATTCCCTCCTCCTCCTGCTCCTCTCCCCCCATTCCCTTCTCTCCATCTCTCCTCCCTCAGCTCCGCTGCCTCTCATGCCTGTCCATCCCCAGTCTGTGTGTGTGTGAGACAGGAGCCCCCCATATCCCCCCGTATCCCCCGACTGCTGTTAGTGAGGGGCCGACGCTGGAGGACAAGGGGGAGCAGCAGTCACATTACTGACAGGAGAGCTGAACCCCTGCCAGACGTATCCTTCATCTTCCTCTCTCTCTCTCCTCTCCCTCTCTCTCTGCTACTGCAGCTGTCTCTCTTTCCCTCTCTCTTTCCCTCTCTCTTTCCCTCTCTCTTTCCCTCTCTCTGTCTCTCTCTGTCTCTCTCTGTCTCTCTGTCTCTCAGTCTCTCTGTGGATAGGGGGGAGCAATGTTTGTGTCAGTCTGGTACGCAAAGAAAATGGGGAGACGCTTTATCAGCAACGTCAGAAAGGCAAAGAAACAGAGGGAGCCGGTGAGTGAGGAGCTGCCGGGGGGGTGTAACGTTAGTATTGTGCCCAGGGGGTGTGTATATTGTATCAGTGTATATGGGGCTTAGTGTTAGTACAGCTGTGTATATAGATATATCAGTGAAATAACTGTGAGTGTGTGAGTGTGTAAAGCAATTAACTGCACTATATTGTGATTTGTGAGTGAGGTACATGGGAATCAGTGGGTATTGACTTCACTGTACAATAGTGAGTGACATAAATAGCACAGGATGAGTGTGTAAATCAGTGTGAGTTAGTGTGTACCTGGGATTTTATGGGATTGATGATAATTCATGTGTATCTATAAGTGTGTGTAAGACAGTGTGTGTGTGTTCTGTTGAGTGTGTAAATAAATGTATTAGTGAATCAGTAGTGTAAGTATATGATTGTTGTTGAGTGTGTGTGCACAAGTGTATGATTGTGTAAGGGTGCAGACAGGTGGCATGTGTGTGTGTGTTGGTGTGCGAGGGAGCGAGAGGGTTAATGGGATCTATACGGGGGGGGGAAACACTGGGTCTGTCAAGCGAGTGACTGTGTTGCACAAACAGATTACGTCCAATTACAATACTATGAGTGTGCGAGGATTCTGTGCTGTAATAATGGTGTGACGCTGGGTGAGGAAGGGACCCCATTAATACTCACACGTGTCTCGCACACTATGCAGTCTATTTACACTTATCACTATGATGTCAGCATGTGTCTCCATATACACAACTGTATGGGCTGCCATATAAACTGCACTATTGGGATATACTGGGATATTTAGTGCAGTATTGGGATATACTGGGATATTAAGTGCAGTATTGGGATATACTGGGATATTTAGTGCAGTATTGGGATATACTGGGATATTTAGTGCAGTATTGGGATATACTGGGATATTTAGTGCAGTATTGGGATATACTGGGATATTAAGTGCAGTATTGGGATATACTGGGATATTTAGTGCAGTATTGGGATATACTGGGATATTTAGTGCAGTATTGGGATATACTGGGATATTAAGTACAGTATTGGGATATACTGGGATATTATGTGCAGTATTGGGATATACTGGGATATTAAGTGCAGTATTGGGATATACTGGGATATTTAGTGCAGTATTGGGATATACTGGGATATTAAGTGCACTATTGGGATATACTGGGATATTTAGTGCAGAATTGGGATATACTGGGATATTAAGTGCACTATTGGGATATACTGGGATATTTAGTGCAGTATTGGGATATACTGGGATATTAAGTGCACTATTGGGATATACTGGGATATTTAGTGCAGTATTGGGATATACTGGGATATTTAGTGCAGTATTGGGATATACTGGCATATTAAGTGCAGTATTGGGATATACTGGGATATTATGTGCAGTATTGGGATATACTGGGATATTTAGTGCAGTATTGGGATATACTGGGATATTTAGTGCAGTATTGGGATATACTGGGATATTATGTGCAGTATTGGGATATACTGGGATATTTAGTGCAGTATTGGGATATACTGGGATATTTAGTGCAGTATTGGGATATACTGGGATATTTAGTCCAGTATTGGGATAAACTGGGTGGGATATACTGGGTGGGATATACTGGGTGGGATATACTGGAATTGTTGGGATTTACTGGGATATTATATGCAGTATTGGGATATGCTAGAATATTAAGTGCAGTATTGGAATATACTGGGATATACTGGAATATTAAGTGGATTGTTGGGATGTACTGGGATTTGGAATATGATATAAAATGCATAGTTTGGGTGTAATGGGAAGGACTGGGATATAACATTTTGTGCTATACTGGGAAGGACTGGG
Source organism: Xenopus laevis (assembly GCF_017654675.1). NCBI lineage: Eukaryota > Metazoa > Chordata > Amphibia > Anura > Pipidae > Xenopus > Xenopus laevis. The sequence continues at coordinate 159,053,034 of NC_054375.1, forward strand.
ATATAATTGTATCTAGTGTATTGTGATTGGCTAGAGAAGCGTCAGTACGGGAGACAAGGCGCTCGGCTGCAATTTCCTTTCTTGTTCTAAACGTTTATTTACGGGGCCCGTGCGCCTCCCACGCGTTCAGACTACAGATTCATCTCCCTATTTATTTCCGTATCTAGGCAACCGCCTCTGTATTGTTCCTCTGCAAGATGCTGACTATCTTATCACCGTGACGTATCCAGGGGGATCCTCTGCAACATTACTCAATGCCGTCATCCCATCATTCCCCCAGATCATTCCTCCAGATCATTCCCCCAGATCATTCCCCCAGATCATTCCCCCAGTCCAGATCATTCCCCCCAGATCATTCCCCCAGATACTCCCCCAGATCATTCCTCCAGATCATTCCCGATCATTTCCCAGATGATTCCCCCAGATCATTCCCCCAGATCATTCCCCAGATCAATTCCCTCCAGATCATTCCCCCAGATCATTCCCCAGATCATGTCCCCAGATCATTCCTCAGATCATTCCCCAGATCATTCCCCCAGATCATTCCTCCGATCATTCCCCCAGATCATTCCCAGATCATTCCCCAGATCATATCCTCCAGATCAATTCAGATCATTCCCCAGATCATTTCCCCAGATCATTCCCCCGATATTCCCCAGAAGTCATTCTCCAGATCATTCCCCTGATCATCTTCCGCTCCAGATCATTCCCCCAGATCATTCCTGAGTCATCCCCAGATGATTCCATCCGCATCATTCCTCCCGATCATTCCCCAGATCATTCCCCCAGATCATTTCCAGATCATTCCCCAATCATCCCTGATCTTCCCCAGATCATTTCCTCCAGATCATTCCTCCAGATCATTCCTCCAGATCATTCTCCAGATCATTCCGCTGAGATCATTCCGCCAGATCATTCTGCCCAGATCATTCCCCCAGATCATTCCCAGATCATCATCAGATCATTCCGCTGAGATCATCAATCATCCCCAGATCATCCTCCTCCTCAGATCATTCTCCCAGACATTCCTGATCTTCCAGATCATTCATTTCCCCCAGATCATTCCCCCAGATCATTCCCCCAGATCTTCCCCTGAGATCATCCCCAGATCATCAGATCATTCCTCCATTCCCCCAGATCATTCCTCCCATTCCCCAGATCATTCCTCCAGATCATTCCTCCAGATCATTCCCCCAGATCATTCCCCCTGATCATTCACCCAGATCATTCCTCCAGATCATTCCCCAGATCATTCCTCCAGATCATTCCTCCAGATCATTCTCCCAGATCATTCCCCCTGATCATTCCTCCAGATCATTCCGCCTGATCATTCCCCCAGATCATTCCCCCTGATCATTCCCCCAGATCATTCCCCTGATCATTCCCCCCAGATCATTCCCCCAGATTCATTCCTCCAGATCATTCCTCCACATCATTCCTCCAGATCATTCCCCCCAGATCATTCCCCCAGATCCATTCCCCCAGATCATTCCCGCTGATCATTCCCCCTGATCATTCCTCCAGATCATTCCCCCTGATCATTCCCCCAGATCATTCCCCCTAGATCATTCCCCAGATCATTCCCCTGATCATTCCCCCTGATCATTCCCCAGATCAATTCCCCAGATCATTCCCCAGATCATTCCCTGATCATTCCCCCTGATCATTCCTCCACATCATTCCTCCAGATCATTCCCCCAGATCATTCCCCAGATCATTCCCCCAGATCATTCCCCCCTGATCATTCCCCCTGATCATTCCTCCAGATCATTCCCCCAGATCATCCCCCAGATCATTCCCCCAGATCATTCCCCCTGATCATTCCCCTGATCATTCCTCAGATCATTCCCCCTGATCATTCCCCCAGATCATTCCCCTGACCATTCCCCCAGATCATTCCCCCTGATCATTCCTCCACATCATTCCTCCAGATCATTCCCCCAGATCATTCCCCCAGATCATTCCCCCTGATCATTCCCCCTGATCATTCCCCCTGATCATTCCCCCTGATCATTCACCCAGATCATTCTTCCAGATCATTCCCCCAGATCATTCACCCAGATCATTCCCCCAGATCATTCCCCCTGATCATTCCCCCTGATCATTCACCCAGATCATTCCCCCAGATCATTCCCTCAGATCATTCCTCCAGATCATTCTCCCAGATCATTCCCCCTGATCATTCCTCCAGATCATTGCCCCTGATCATTCCCCCAGATCATTCCCCCTGATCATTCCCCCAGATCATTCCCCCAGATCATTCCCCCAGATCATTCCTCCAGATCATTCCTCCACATCATTCCTCCAGATCATTCCCCCAGATCATTCCCCCAGATCATTCCCCCTGATCATTCCTCCAGATCATTCCCCCTGATCATTCCCCCAGATCATTCCCCCTGATCATTCCCCCAGATCATTCCCCCTGATCATTCCCCCAGATCATTCCCCCAGATCATTCCTCCAGATCATTCCTCCAGATCATTCCCCCAGATCATTCCCCCAGATCATTCCCCCAGATCATTCCCCCTGATCATTCCCCCTGATCATTCCTCCAGATCATTCCCCCAGATCATTCCCCCCAGATCATTCCCCCAGATCATTCCCCTGATCATTCCCCTGATCATTCCTCCAGATCATTCCCCCTGATCATTCCCCCAGATCATTCCCCCTGATCATTCCCCCAGATCATTCCCCCTGATCATTCCTCCACATCATTCCTCCAGATCATTCCCCCAGATCATTCCCCCTGATCATTCCCCCTGATCATTCCCCCTGATCATTCACCCAGATCATTCTTCCAGATCATTCCCCCAGATCATTCCCCCAGATCATTCCCCCAGATCATTCCCCCTGATCATTCCCCCTGATCATTCACCCAGATCATTCCTCCAGATCATTCTCCCAGATCATTCCCCCTGATCATTCCTCCAGATCATTCCCCCTGATCATTCCCCCAGATCATTCCCCCTGATCATTCCCCCAGATCATTCCCCCAGATCATTCCTCCAGATCATTCCTCCACATCATTCCTCCAGATCATTCCCCCAGATCATTCCCCCAGATCATTCCCCCTGATCATTCCTCCAGATCATTCCCCCTGATCATTCCTCCAGATCATTCCCCCAGATCATTCCCCCAGATCATTCCTCCAGATCATTCCCCCAGATCATTCCCCCAGATCATTCCCCCTGATCATTCCCCCAGATCATTCCCCCAGATCATTCCTCCAGATCATTCCTCCACATCATTCCCCCTGATCATTCCCCCAGATCATTCCCCCAGATCATTCCCCCTGATCATTCCCCCTGATCATTCCTCCAGATCATTCCCCCTGATCATTCCTCCAGATCATTCCTCCAGATCATTCCCCCAGATCATTCCTCCGGATCATTCCCCCTGATCATTCCTCCAGATCATTCCTCCAGATCATTCCCCCAGATCATTCCTCCAGATCATTCCCCCGGATCATTCCCCCTGATCATTCCCCAGATCATTCCCCCGGATCATTATTACTAGGATGTACATAGCTCTGCTCATATATACTTGGATATAATATGTTATATGCTGGAATCACATTGTTTTTCTGTGATATACTGGGATATAACTGGACATGTGTGTGATAATTACTGCTATAACTATTATATGTATGGCTAAACTGTTATATACTAGACTATACGTTTATACTAATGCTTGTGCTGTAACTGGCTACCTTGCTTGTAGATTGCAAGCTCCTTAGAGCAGGGCCCCTCCCCATTATGTCCTATTGTAAAGCTCTACTGGAGACAATGGTGCTTTATAAATAATAACTGAAACATTGTACTGGTCACAGGATTGGGGGATCCCAAGAGATACAAATACTGACAGATACTCAGAGATACAGAGAGAGATGTCTCTAGAGAGAGTGCTGGATAGAGAGAGCTCAAAGACAGGCCATGCTGCTGCCGTTAGCCGGTCTCACAATAGACATGAGATTTGGAATCACGTGAGCTGAATGCTGATTTGTGTCTATACACAGTGCCGCTCCCCATTGCCTGCGTGTGTGGGGGTGGCGTGGGCTGCAGAAATGTGAGTGTCGGGTCATTGCAGAACCGCAGAGAGTAACACTGGGAACAGGAGGTGCAGGGGCAGAGCTGTGTGTGTTTCTATAGGGTACCGGCCATAGTAACAGTCTTTCTCTTTGTCTCTAGGCCAGTTCTCCTCCTGTCATTGTAAATGCAGATACACTGGAAGCACCGGCATATGTGAGTGATACTAAGTGACCCTCCTGCCCCTCCCCCTGCAGGGTGATACAGTGAGACAGACAGAAGGAGAGTCCCGCCCCCTGCAGGGTGATACAGTGACACAGACAGAAGGAGCTGAGTCCCTCCCCCTGCAGGGTGATACAGTGAGACAGACAGAAGGAGAGTCCCTCCCCCTGCAGGGTGATACAGTGACACAGACAGAAGGAGCTGAGTCCCTCCCCCTGCAGGGTGATACAGTGAGACAGACAGAAGGAGAGTCCCTCCCCCTGCAGGGTGATACAGTGACACAGACAGAAGGAGAGTCCCTCCCCCTGCAGGGTGATACAGTGACACAGACAGGAGAGTCCCTCCCCCTGCAGGGTGATACAGTGACACAGACAGAAGGAGAGTCCCTCCCCCTGCAGGGTGGATACAGTGACACAGACAGAAGGAGAGTCCCTCCCCCTGCAGGGTGATACAGTGACACAGACAGAAGGAAAGTCCCTCCCCCTGCAGGGTGATACAGTGACACAGACAGAAGGAGAGTCCCTCCCCCTGCAGGGTGATACAGTGACACAGACAGAAGGAAAGTCCCTCCCCCTGCAGGGTGATACAGTGACACAGACAGAAGGAGAGTCCCTCCCCCTGCAGGGTGATACAGTGAGACAGACAGAAGGAGAGTCCCGCCCCCTGCAGGGTGATACAGTGACACAGACAGAAGGAGAGTCCCTCCCCCTGCAGGGTGATACAGTGACACAGACAGAAGGAGAGTCCCTCCCCCTGCAGGGTGATACAGTGACACAGACAGAAGGAGAGTCCCTCCCCCTGCAGGGTGATACAGTGACACAGACAGAAGGAAAGTCCCTCCCCCTGCAGGGTGATACAGTGACACAGACAGAAGGAGAGTCCCTCCCCCTGCAGGGTGATACAGTGACACAGACAGAAGGAGAGTCCCTCCCCCTGCAGGGTGATACAGTGACACAGACAGAAGGAAAGTCCCTCCCTCTGCAGGGTGATACAGTGACACAGACAGAAGGAGAGTCCCTCCCCCTGCAGGGTGATACAGTGAGACAGACAGAAGGAGAGCTCCTCCCCCTGTAGGGTGATACAGTGACACAGATGAAATATAATATTTAATATGTTTATTCTTTTGTGTTTACAGGTGAATGGAACAGAAGCTGAAATGGAATATGAAGAGATCACATTAGAGAGAGTGAGAGTCCCATATATTATATATATTCCTCTAGTCTCACCCTCTCATGTGTATCACACGGACACATCCCATACCCCCAGCCAGCTCCCCCCACTTCTTTCTTTTCTACTTTCATTTATAATTCTTCCCTTTCAATTCTACTTTAGGGTAATTCAGGTTTAGGGTTCAGCATTGCTGGCGGCACCGATAATCCCCATGTAGGGGACGACCCCAGTATCTTCATCACCAAGATCATTCCAGGGGGAGCTGCTGCTCAAGATGGGCGTCTCAGGTAACTGATAGTAAATTAACCTGCAGCCTTGTGCCTTTATATGGTCACAGAACAACCCCTCAGTGACTTCTAATATCCTTATCATTTACAGTAGGGGGTACATTATCCCTTATAATACATGAGTGATACTCAGAGTTCCCTGTATAACTCAGCCTGCAGCCTTGTGCCTTTATATGGTCACAGAACAACCCCTCAGTGACTTCTAATATCCTTATCATTTACAGTAGGGGGTACATTATCCCTTATAATACATGAGTGATACTCAGAGTTCCCTGTATAACTCAGCCTGCAGCCTTGTGCCTTTATATGGTCACAGAACAACCCCTCAGTGACTTCTAATATCCTTATCATTTACAGTAGGGGGTACATTATCCCTTATAATACATGAGTGATACTCAGAGTTCCCTGTATAACTCAGCCTGCAGCCTTGTGTCTTTATATGGTCACAGAACAACCCCTCAGTGACTTCTAATATCCTTATCATTTACAGTAGGGGGTACATTATCCCTTATAATACATGAGTGATACTCAGAGTTCCCTGTATAACTCAGCCTGCAGCCTTGTGCCTTTATATGGTCACAGAACAACCCCTCAGTGACTTCTAATATCCTTATCATTTACAGTAGGGGGTACATTATCCCTTATAATACATGAGTGATACTCAGAGTTCCCTGTATAACTCAGCCTGCAGCCTTGTGCTTTATATGGTCACAGAACAACCCCTCAGTGACTTCTAATATCCTTATCATTTACAGTAGGGGGTACATTATCCCTTATAATACATGAGTGATACTCAGAGTTCCCTGTATAACTCAGCCTGCAGCCTTGTGCCTTTATATGGTCACAGAACAACCCCTCAGTGACTTCTAATATCCTTATCATTTACAGTAGGGGGTACATTATCCCTTATAATACATGAGTGATACTCAGAGTTCCCTGTATAACTCAGCCTGCAGCCTTGTGCCTTTATATGGTCACAGAACAACCCCTCAGTGACTTCTAATATCCTTATCATTTACAGTAGGGGGTACATTATCCCTTATAATACATGAGTGATACTCAGAGTTCCCTGTATAACTCAGCCTGCAGCCTTGTGCCTTTATATGGTCACAGAACAACCCCTCAGTGACTTCTAATATCCTTATCATTTACAGTAGGGGGTACATTATATACTCATGCAATGACCCCTCTTGCTCTTGCCCCATTAGGGTGAATGACAGCATACTGTTTGTGAATGACGTGGATGTGAGGGAGGTTACTCACAGTATAGCGGTGGAAGCTCTGAAGGACGCCGGATCCATTGTCCGTCTGTACGTCATGCGCAGGAAACCAGCATCCGAGAAAATCCTCGATATCAAACTTATCAAGGGACCCAAAGGTGGGGGTTGTATAACAAGCAGGTGGCACTATACAAGGTTTCCAATATCAGAGGGTGAGGGGTAGAAAGTCCAAACACTTTTTGGAAATTTCCATTGTGATTGACTTGTCTAACACTGCCGTTGCCTGGGATGTTTGTCTTTAGGACTATTCCAACTTGATCTGCTCAAGGGGTGACAACTTGCCTCATGCTCTTGACTTGACATTTGGAATGTTCCAGAAGCAACCCATGATGTTCTGGTGCTGGTTGCTTGGGGCACTTATTTTAATGGTTTGAATGTTCCATCAAGTTGAGCTGAAGGGGGATATTAATTGGTCATGGGAGGTTGGCTGGACATTCTGTTAATTGAGGAGATGTCAGATGATAAAGGAAGGCACAATACTCTCTTGTGTGGTGTCAACCTTCTGCGTTCCTCCTGCAGGTCTGGGCTTTAGCATTGCCGGGGGAGTGGGCAATCAGCACATCCCAGGGGATAACAGTATCTACGTCACCAAGATCATTGAGGGGGGAGCAGCACACAAGGACCTGCGCCTACAAATCGGAGACAAGATACTTGCGGTGAGAACTTTCCCCCCAAACCATGAAATGTACCACTTCTCCAAAATAATTGTGTTCTTCTGAGAATCCCCCCCTTCCAGAACTCCATGCCCCCCATCCCTAGAACTCAGAGCCTGTGCTTTTCCTGAGCAGGTGAATAACGTGGGTTTAGAAGATGTCATGCATGAGGATGCGGTGGCTGCTCTGAAGAACACCTCGGATATTGTGTACCTCAAGGTGGCCAAGCCAACTAACGTCTATCTCAATGATTCCTACGCTCCACCTGATATCACCACCTGTAAGTGCCTGTCTGTCCATATGTCTCTTTGTATTTCTGTCCTTCTCCTCACTCTGTCTCTTCACTTGGGTGCCTCTAGCACCCACTCCCTCTCCCTGCTCCCCTTCCTTTCCCCTTACCTCCTTGATAGAGAGCCTCTCTGACTCCCTATAGACCATGCACCTCTGCTCCTTCCATTTTATTCTTCCAACCCCATTTTACTTGCCTTATTCCGTTTGGCTCTGTCCACCTACCCCTTCTGTCCACCTATCTCTCCATTCCCCTCATTTCCCTCCCTGGTGTCCTCTTGTGCATTACCTTGTCCTCCTACCTGTTTCAGTCTCTCCAGCTTCTACCTGGCTTTCATTTCCCCATTGTTTGTCTACAGCCTACTCCCAGCAGTTGGACAGTGACCTCTGTCACCCAAGTTACCTGGGCCCTGAATATGCACCGATAATGACCCCGACGTCCCCCAGGCGGTATTCCCCCATTCCCAAGGAGCTGATGGGAGAAGAGGAGGTTCCCAGGTGAGCAATAGCCAATGGCATGAGGGAGCGTGGGTCACTGGATTCTGGTGGCTCCATTGCTGAACATCATGTGGTTCTCACAGGGAACCTCGCAGAATTGTCATACATCGTGGATCTACTGGTCTGGGATTTAATATTGTCGGAGGTGAAGATGGAGAAGGGATCTTTATCTCATTTATTCTGGCCGGTGGACCAGCCGACCTTAGTGGAGCCCTTAGAAAGGGAGACCAGATCATGTCTGTAAGTAACGCAACTAAACCTGGTGAGGCTGAGCAGTTTCATCATTTCTGGGGTGTGAATTATGACTGTGAACCCGAAACATTAGATTTGAGACAAGCTAGGAGTCCTTATTTCCACCCATTGTACAGATTTATGCCTCTGTTATCCACCTCAGTATCTACCTCAGCCTTATTTCCTTCCTTGTACTCGCCCTTGTGTTATGTCTGTCCCATCTAGTCTGTCCCATCTAGTTACCTACCTAAAGAACTCAGACTTATTCCTCCCCCAGTACTGTCTTATGTCTGTCCCATCTAGTCTGTCCCTTTCCCTATCTACCTAAAGAACTCACACTTATTCCTCCAGTACTGTCTTATGTCTGTCCCATCTAGTCTGTCCCTTTCCCTATCTACCTAAAGAGCTTAGACTTATGTTGTCCCATCAGGTGAATGGAGTAGACTTGAGGAGTGCTACACATGAACAGGCTGCGCTTGCTCTGAAGAACGCAGGACAGACAGTTACTATCATAGCCCAATATAAACCAGAAGGTAAGTGGTTTTTTTGGCTGACTTTGTTGCTGTGGCTGGTTAAAAGCTCTGATACCTGCTGAATGGGATGGGGAACTGCCAGCTTCAACTGACCTTTAGAGTTCCAAGTAATTAGGAAACACACTGTCAAGCCCTTGCAAACGTTTTTACTGCAAATGCTCAAGGTTTTGGGGCTCTGCCCCTTTGTCAAGCATAGTGGATCAAGGTGTAAAGGTACATTTAAAGGGGAACCAATTAATGTGATAGGAATCAATTACAACACAAACCCATGTGGAATTAATGCATTAATTCCACATGGGTTTGCGTTGTAATTGATTCCTATCACATGAATTGGTTCCCCTTTAAATGTACCTTTTTGCTCTGCAACTACAAGTACTCTTAGTACTTGGGGGTTGCCGTATCCCCTAAACACTGGGCACCGAGCTTCTGTTTATTACCTATATAAAGGGTGCGTGAGTGTTTTTCCATTAGAAGCACTTTAAAGTTCCAAATCTCTTTGGGTTTGAATTCCTTAGCAATTAGTGTCATCATTTCATACTGTATATGATATAATCCCCTTCAGTTCTTCCATTTCCACTCATATTTAGTTTTATTTCCTTCTCTATAGCGGGGAGCTCAGTAAAGGGTAAATATGATTTAATGATGAGAGCCAGTTATATTATTATTGTAGGGCAGTAGCGCCGGGAGTGAAACCGTTTAAACTGCTGTATCATCAGCCTTTAATGTCCTTGTCCAACCACAGGGTATTGAACTAGGCCAGTGATTTACGGAAAAGAAACAGGATGTATTTAAAGAATATATTCCCATCGAGTCTATGTATCCCTGGTTTGAACTCTCATTAGAACACTCATGCATTGGCCATAAAATGATGAAATATCAACTGTAAGTGCTGGAGCTACATTTAATCAGCAGCAAGAAGGGCAGTTCACTTGATACATTTTGGGTTAAGGAGGTGAGAGGAGTCTGGGGTGGAAGAAGAGGTCTTAAAGAAATTAAGGACGTGGATGAAGAGCATAGATCCTATAGGAATATACTCCAAGGGTTCATAATAGGGGGGGGGGGGGTAGCAGCTTTGGGATTCACCAAGGTGGGCAGTAGGTTACTACCTAGAGTAGTCTACTTTGGAGTTTATCTAGGATGCTGTTTGTGAAACTCTAGCTGGAGTTGTGTTATCCAAAATCATATTGTGTATCTGCTGATATCAGATGTTATTTATTATTCTAGCACAAACCGGATCATTTAAGGACTTATGAGCCAGCATTTTTTATTTGGGAGACCATTTCCCTGTTGTGCATGTATTTATAAAGTGCTGACTGAGCATCACAAAGCCAGGCCTAACTTAAACTTGAACTGGGTACCCGTATCACATGACGTCCATGTTTTCTCCCCAGAGTATAGCAGGTTTGAAGCCAAAATTCATGATCTACGAGAGCAGCTGATGAACAGCAGTCTGGGCTCTGGCAGTGCCTCTCTGCACAACTCCAACGGTGCGAAGAGAGGCTTCTACATAAGGTGAGACAAAGAATTAATATATATATTATAGAGAGAGGTGCCAGAAGTTTAGACAGGAGAGTTAGATATCAGAGTGGAGTGGTGGGATGGTCAGTAAGGATGATTTACATTTTAAGTTCCTCTCATTTCAACATCACACCAACATGTCGAGAAGATCTGATCTCCTGCCCCAGACCAAAGTTTAGCTCATAATGGATAACTATGGAAACCTGTCAGAAAAGGACCACTTAACCACCCTCATATAGTCCTTGGCCAACAGGAATTTCAAAGCTTCATGATAGATATCTGCCTGATTTATGGCCAGATTCCAGTCAGGCAAGCCATTGGGAGGCCACCATACATGGGCCAAATAACTGTCTGGAGAACCCTAGTCAGCAGCAACCCCATGAATGACCATCTTAAGATGCTTGAGAATTAGGTGTAAGAGTTGACTGGTGAGATACACAAGAGGGTTAGATGCCAGAGTTGGGGGTTGCTGAATTGGTCAGACAGGGCGGCTAGATGTCAGAAAGGAGGGTTGAGGTAGAAGAAGGGATTATGGGTTAGATGGGAGTGTGGTGTTGGTGATGTGCAATAAGTCAATAAACTCACCCACTAATAGATGTCTTTTATGTTAAGTGGTGGTGAGTTGGAGCGGTCCTAATTGGTGTTGTGGTGTCTTTTATGTTAGCCCCATTACCTCAGTGGTCTTCCTCTCTTTTCTCCCAATCATTGTGCCACTTATAGACCCGGATCTTGGTTCATCTTATTTTATTATACTTTTTTCTTCTAGTAAAACCTGTGCCATTGCACAAGGACATCTGATTGTCTTACGCGTATCCCTCCTTTCTACCTTCCTTATTTCCTCAGGGCACTTTTTGACTATGACAAGACTCGGGACTGTGGCTTCCTGAGTCAGGCTCTCAGCTTTAAGTTTGGGGACATCCTCCACGTCATAGATTCGACAGATGAAGAGTGGTGGCAAGCCCGCCGTGTTCTGCCAGAGGGGGAGGAGATTGGGTTCATCCCTAGCAAGAGCAGGTGGGTACAACCAAATACATTTCAGATTCAATCCAGCATAGAAGGTCTATGATCAACAGAAATGCCTTTAGGTCATTGTAGCTACTATGAAGACCTCATCAGGTAGTTATGGGCCTCACCAGCTTCAATCCAACATAGAAGGGTTATTATGAGCAGAAATGCCTCTAGGTCATCGTAGCTACTATGGAGGCCTCATCATGTAGTTTTGGGCCTCACCAGCTTCAATCCAGCATAGAAGGGCTATTATCAACAGAAATGCCTGTAGGTCATTGTAGCTACTATGGAGGCCTCATCAGATAGTTATAGGCCTCACCAGATTTAATCCAGCATAGAAGGGCTATCTTCAGCAGAAATGCCTCTAGGTCATTGTAGCTACTTTGGAGGCCTCATCAGGTAGTTATGCAACATATTCTACAGCAAACCATCTTGATAAACATCTGGATTGAAGCCCAATAAACAATAGTTAAGGTTGTTCAATTTATTTTAATAATATCTGCTCCTGAAGAGCATATGTCTACCACTGCCCAGAACTCAACAATAGGCCTCACTTGCCAAGTCTCCTTGACAATGTGTGACACTTGTGTAACTCGTCATTAGCCAGTGCAACTTACTGTTCAACACATATTATGTGTAGTTAACCAACAGAACGTCGTGCTGCCCTTGTGTGTGTACCTTACACCCATTTCTGTTTCCTAATGCTGTAGGGTTGAGAGGAGAGAATGGTCTCGACTAAAGGTAAAGATGAGACGTGTATTATGTTGTGGTATTTTGTGTTTATCTTGTTGTCAGTGTTGGTAGAGATTGGGGGGCTAGTTCAGTGCTAATTTAGCTCTACCCTCGTAATATCATATTATGGTAAATAATTAAGGCCAAAGTAAATTCTGCACTAAACAGCCCGGTTTTCCCTATAATTGAGGCATCATACACCTGTGTTTAACATGAATTCAATGTACAAGGTATGTTCTTGTGCAGAACAGTAACACTGAAAGGACCTTACTTTTCTGACTTCCTTTGTCCTTCAGAGAAATGTGGGAGGATAATAAGTCGTTAATCCAATTAACAGTCACATATATACCCCTGTATAATGGCCGCTTCCTTATCTGTAAACCTGAGACAAAGGCAACAAATCAGGGATAAGGAATGGGCTTGTTTATACGGATCTCTTGTTAATAGTATTTTAAAATAAAATAACAAGCGGAAAACATTTCCTGAGTGTGTATTGCCCCTTTAAACTGGTATGAGAAGGTCTCCTGCTTACGGATATCAGTGTTTTCAACTGTCACTTTAATGTCTGTCTGTTCCCACAGTTGTCTCTGCATGCTTGGTGCCGCCTGTCTGTCTTTCTGTCTCTGTTATATCTGTCTGCCCCTTTCATTCTCTTTCCTTTGCTCTCTCTGTATTTTACTTTCTTGCTGCACAGGACCGAAGCTCAGGAGGGTCTCAGAGTAGGTATCTTCTGCTGCTCCCTCACTTCCATCCCTTGGCTATGTCCTCCTTCTCCTGTCCTTCCACCAACTCTCCCTCCAGGTTCAACTGTGCCCTTCCTGTGCCTCCCCAACAATGGATGTTTTGTCTTGGAAAAGGGGTCTTGTTGGGGGGTCCCTACTTTCCTGAGGCACAAAAGAATATGGACTGCTGAGATACCAGTGATCAGTGATAATTGTGATAGAGTAGAGGTCCAACGAGTTCCTACAGTTCTCTTGGCATGTTCATGGGATATTGACTTGTGCTACTGGCTTGCCCAGCTACAAATGTGAGATTATTTTTATGTCATAGTAGTGGATACAAGTTTGTGTTATTCAGGGATTGTTTGAATTCAGTGAGCAAATAACATCTTTTCCATAATTTTCATTGTCCATGTGCCAATCTTTGCCAACCTGCCCTAAATCCTACAGGTGGAGCATTGTTGTTGGCTAAATATAAAGGGAATTGTAGCCTGTTTCCCACAGGTCTGTTCTTGGCTGAGACTTCACTCTGAGATTAGTGTTTTGTTGTTGGTTTGTAGTTGGGTGATCTTTTTGTGGTCCATTCCATGAACATGGCACCTCGAGGGACCTATCTGTGATAGTTCCTCCTTGTATTGCCTAGGTATCTGAATAATAATGATAATAAACTGAGACTTTAGAATCTTGTAAATCATAATAAATATATATTCTTTCATGTTATTGTTGCCAATGATTCAAGTGAGGCATCTATGGGCTTCACCGTAGCACCAGACATGGAGTCAACCCACATGTTCTAGTCATCTTAATGGCATTAGCGTGTGGATTTGCTCTGCATCTGATGTTTAATGGCCCTTTCAAATGTAGATTAAAGCAATATATTACTGTTGGTTTTCTATAAAAGAGGTACCTTGATAGGATATCTCTTGAATAGAATTTATGTTGGGTCATCATCATCATTAACTACAATACTGAATGGCTCTCTCAAGGGTAGATTAAACACATGGACCGTTTTGCCAAAGTCACGTACCATAACTAAATATTTAACATATATAGTTAAGGTTTAAAAGAGTGTCACACAATTTAATGTCATTTTCCAAAACATAATACTGAATGTGATCCCTTAATAAACTTCCACATAACTTGCCCCCCACAGATATCAGACTTACTGGCCTATAATTACCAGACTGAGATCATAATCCTTTTTTAAATATAGGAATTACAACAGATTTCCTCCAATCCATAGGTGCCATACCAGATGAAAAGTGAGTCTGACCAAATCAACTAAACCGGAACTAAGCTGTCTAAGTACCCGAGGGTGTATTCCATCTGGCTCCAGTGCCTTGTTCACTTCAATTCAATTTTGAATCATTTTGTGTGCTGGATAGGGGCACTGATGGCTCAGCTTAATCTAGTCAGTGGTACATAAAGTCAGTATTTGGTAGTACTATATACTTACTTTATGTACCACTGACTAGATTGAGCTGAACCATCAGTGCCCCTATCCGGTCTGTCTTGAAGCTCTGACCTCTTAATGGTATACACTGAAGAAAATAATTGATTAAGCACATCTGTCTTTTTTGCAACCTTATAAGCAAATTATTTCCATTATTTAATGGAGCCACACTTTCAGTTGGCATCTTTTCACTATTAATATACTTGGAAATTGTTTTGCGATTGGTCCTAGCCTGTGCTGCAATTTGCTCCTCGTTTTCTATCTTTGGCTTTTGGCTGACTAACAACATCTTCTGCTGAAATACTCTTAATAGTGCCCCAGGTTAATGAAAGCCTCTTCCTTACTATGTATTTTATGCTGATCTTTCTTACTATGGATTCATAAGAACCTGGAGCCAGTCTTACCTCAACCCTCTGAGTAATGGCACATCTCTACTCTCCCATGCAGGAGTATTACCAACCACTTGTATTGTTCTGAATTGAGGGAACAATATTGTGGGAACTCTTTGACCAATCATGTGACTGTTTTTCACTTCTATTACAGTTAGTACAGATCATTGATATGTCAGCAGCCCATTAGTATTACTTACACCACCATCTCTGCTATTCCCGTATTATATTCTCTACTTGGCTTCCTTACTCATACTTCCAACAATGTCTGCTGTTCCTCTACTGTCCAGTGATCTCATACTCATTCCCAGTGCCATCTCTGCTGATACTTAACTCTCACAATCCTCTGTTGCCCCATAGCATTCAGCTTGTTCCCATCTCTCTTATTCCTTTTTGCCCCCCCACAGTAGTTACCTCTCCTATGCCCCCTCCTATTAACTTACTATTTTCTGCACACAGTTCTTGTTACACCTGACTTTCCCTTCCTTTCCCATATTTTCTTTCAAACCATTTGTTTTATGTGACCTCCCACTTTCGGTTGTCTCTTTGCCCCCCACCCTCAGCTGTCTGTTTGCCCCCCACTCAGCACCGCGTGTTCTGAACCTACTTACTAACTGCTCTTGTTATTCTATAGGTCGAGAGGAGACAGTGCTGAGTTATGAGGTTGTGGTTCACATGGAAGGTACCTGTGCCTTTTTTCTCTTAGTCCGTCTGTATTTATATTGGTGGCCAGACACTTGCCAACATTAAACGTAGCCACCCTATCAAAATGACCCCCCCACAGGGCTAAATGAAGCATCCACAGGCCATAGAGTATCTGTAGCCCCCCATAATTGCACTCCAGACAATACCTGTTTCAGCTAATTCTGTATCTCTACCCCACCCCACTATAACCACCCCCAAACTACCACCGGCTTCCTCTAGAACCAACTCATTATATATTGAATGTTCTTGGCCGTAGTTAGAGCCTTTCCCAGAATTAACACAGAAAAATAGTTGCCAGAAGGCAGTTTAGGCTCTGCCAAAAGTTAATAAGATCACAATAAAACAAGGAAAATTATCGAGGGAGGGAGAATACTCACAATTCACCCTAGTCCATAGGTACAAATCCATGAGAAAACCAAAAATAGAGTCCCTCCAAAAATCTGTGTTATAAAAAGTACAAAAGTTTATTAAGACATGGTAACCGCGGCCTAACGCATTTTGTGCCTGTTTGGACACTTACTCACAGCTTATGAGTAAGTGCCCCAACAGGCACGAAACGCGTTAGACCGCGGTTACCATGTCTTAATAAACTTTTGTACTTTTTATATGAGTAAGTGCCCCAACAGGCATGAAACGCGTTAGGCTGCTTTATGTCTTAATAAACTTTTGTACTTTTTATAACACTGATTGATTTTTGGAGGGAATCACAACTATTTTTGGTTTTCTCCAGAATTACTGCACCTCTTCTGTCCGTATTCCCTGTTCCCAAATACGATGAAATGTATTGTTATTTATGCCTGAATATGTTACGCCATTCTCACCACTAATTCCCCCCTCTCTCTGTCCACCCCAGTGCATTATGCTCGTCCTATTATAATCCTGGGCCCAGGGAAGGACAGGGTTAATGATGACCTGCTCTCCGAATTCCCTGACAAGTTTGGCTCCTGTGTCCCACGTACGTATCTTCCACTCACCTGGGAAATGGGGGAGGGGACTATTGGGGTAACTCAGGTACTTACTGTCCCCCTCTCATTGGCTCACAGACACGACCCGCCCCAAGAGGGATTATGAAGTGGACGGGAGAGATTATCACTTTGTTTCTTCTCGGGAGAAAATGGAAAAGGACATTCAGAGCCACAAATTCATTGAGGCGGGACAGTATAATGGGCACCTGTATGGCACCAGTGTGCAGAGCGTCCGGGAGGTGGCCGAGCAGGTAACTACTACTCCTTATGTCTACTGACCCTTCCACTCATCATACTCCTCCTATTAACCCTTCCACTCATCATACTCATCCTCCTGCTATTAACCCCTCCACTCATCATACTCCTCCTATTAACCCCTCCACTCATCATATTCCTCCTATTAACCCCTCCACTCATCATACTCATCCTATTAACCCTTCCATTCATCATACTCCTATTAACCCCTCCACTCATCATACTCCTCCTATTAACCCCTCCACTCATCATACTCCTCCTATTAACCCCTCCACTCATCATCCTCCTCCGATTAACCCCTCCACTCATCATACTCATCCTATTAACCCTTCCATTCATCATACTCCTATCAACCCTTCCACTCATCATCCTCCTCCTATTAACCCTTCCACTCATCATACTCATCCTATTAACCCTTCCATTCATCATACTCCTATTAACCCTTCCACTCATCATCCTTCTCCTATTAACCCTTCCACTCATCATACTCATCCTCCTGCTATTAACCCCTCCACTCATCATACTCCTCCTATTAACCCCTCCACTCATCATACTCCTCCTATTAACCCCTCCACTCATCATCCTCCTCCTATTAACCCTTCCATTCATCATACTCCTATTAACCCTCCCACTCATCATCCTCCTCCTATTAACCCTTCCACTCATCATACTCATCCTCCTGCTATTAACCTCTCCACTCATCATACTCCTCCTATTAACCCCTCCACTCATCATACTCCTCCTATTAACCCCTCCACTCATCATACTCCTCCTATTAACCCCTCCACTCATCATACTCCTATTATTAACCCCTCCACTCATCATACTCCTCCTATTAACCCCTCCACTCATCATACTCGTCCTATTAACCCTTCCATTCATCATACTCCTATTAACCCTTCCACTCATCATCCTCCTCCTATTAACCCTTCCACTCATCATACTCCTCCTATTAACCCTTCGACTCATTATCCTCCGCCTATTAACCCTTCCACTTATCATGCTCATCCTCCTCCTATTAACCCTTCTTTTCAGATCCCTCCTCATCCTCCTATTAACCCTCTCTGTTAGACTCCCACTGATCCTCCTCCTATTAACCCTTCCTCTCAGAGCCCTAATGATTTCCTTCTATTAACCCTTCATCTCAGAGTCATTACTTATCTTACATTTTCAGAGCTTGTGGATCTTCCTCTTATTACTTCTCCCAACTGCCAGTTCTAATTCTACTTCTGTTAACCTTTCCCCTTCCAATGTCCAGTAGTTCTGTTAACCCTTTTTCTGTGACTCCTGTGTCTAATGCCTCTTCTAGAACCTGCTGCCAGTCCTACTTCTATTAACTTTTTCCAGAGCATAAAAGTCCAACTTCAATTAACTCTTGTTTTACCATCCCTAGTTCTATTGACCCTTTCCCTGCCCGTCATAGGTCTAGTAACCATGCTCCATTCAGAATCCTACTTCTATTCCAGTCCATTCCGAGTCGAAGTTTTGTTAACCCTTTCCAGATTTTTCCCAGACAGAACATTCATTCATGTTCTTTTCTTGTAACAGGGGAAGCATTGCATTCTGGATGTATCCGCTAACGCAGTAAGGCGCCTGCAGGCCGCACAGCTCCAAGCAATTGCCATATTTATACGGCCCAAATCTCTGGAGAATATCCTGTAAGTACCCCCTGCTGTCTTGTCCCTACTGCTCACACTCTCTCACTGGCTCAGTGTTACATGAGCTGCACAAAGTTACATAGAGAAGTGATGGGACAAAAGCCTGGGGTGGACACGGGCTCCTCTGAGCAGCAAGTTACATGGAACATCAATTGTCTGAATGGACTGATCAGATCATGGGACAGAGACTGGTCACAGAATCTCCAGAGGACTATTAATGTCCAAGCCCCGTGATTATCCCAGACTTTCTTCCATCTCTGAGTCCATTACAGACTTTCTGTATTTTTTGTTTCAGTCCAGCTGTCTAATAGCCTCTTTACTCTATTTGCTTCCATTGCTTTACATTCTCTGCCTGTCTCTTTCTGGTGGTCACTAACCCCCAGTCTGTCTCTTTCTGGTGGTCACTAACCCCCTGTCTGTCTCTTTCTGGTGGTCACTAACCCCCAGTCTGTCTCTTTCTGGTGGTCACTAACCCCCTGTCTGTCTCTTTCTGGTGGTCACTAACCCCCAGTCTGTCTCTTTCTGGTGGTCACTAACCCCCTGTCTGTCTCTTTCTGGTGGTCACTAACCCCCAGTCTGTCTCTTTCTGGTGGTCACTAACCCCCAGTCTGTCTCTTTCTGGTGGTCACTAACCCCCAGTCTGTCTCTTTTGCAGAGAAATTAACAAACGTTTAACAGAGGAACAAGCCAGAAAAACCTACGAGAGAACCACCAAGCTTGAGCAGGACTTCACAGAGTGTTTCTCAGGTGAGAGACTGCTGGGTATATAACAGTTTATATATAATAATATTGGGTTCAAGCCTCAGTTCCTCTCCCTTGGCCTCACACTCTTTTGTTTCCCCCCTCTCTTATTGTCCTTCCTTTCTCGTTCCAGCGGTGGTGGAGGGTGATAGCTTTGAAGAGGTCTACCATAAATGTAAGGGGATTATCGAGGACCTCTCAGGGCCCTACATTTGGGTTCCATCTCGTGAGAGACTTTAAGATCTGCCTCCACTTGCAAACCCACCAGAAACCAGCGGAGTGTCCCCTTCCCTCGGAGCTTGTTACATCGGGGGACAGTAAGGCACTTTGGATGCCCCCCAAGGCCTTGACAACTTGCCGCCCTTCTCCAGGGTGCCTTATCTCTAAACGTGGGTGAAATCCTCCACTGCAGGAGACTGAATCAAGCGATCACGGCGTGTGTGTAAAGATATATATATATGTGCGTGTATATAATATACATACACACCGCTGTTAGATTCCTGCTCTTCTGATTTTACACAGCTCCTCGGGGGAGTGGTTTCCTTCTGACTTACCCCTGCGGTATGCAGTGGGTGTGGTTTTCTCTGGCCCTGCCCAGTGCAGTGGGTGGGGCCTGGTGTACAAAGAGACTTTAGTCCTGTTTTTTTATCTCGCTGTCTGCGTTTATCTTGTGCATGCGTCTTACACTGGAGGAGGGGGTCTAGATTAATGGACAGAGACCCCGTAATCGCCCCCATACTGCACACAGAAGAAGTGAGGTTCAGTTTGGACAAGATTGCCGCAATATGTGGCGGGAGCTTCTCAAATGTCTCCGAGCTTTTCTTTCCTCCCCTTTTATAATGAGAATAAAACGTCTCACCTCTCATAAGGGGGAGAAGCGAGTGGTCACACGAGGGAGAGGAGCAAGGGATGGAATTCAGGCTCGGCCAGGAGAGAACATTCAGTAATAACAAATAAAACTATTTTATGTGGATAAATAAAATGTTATATATTTACTCGCTGTCTTGGGTTTTTCTTTCTCTCCCACCCACTCCCAGTGAAAAACATGTCCCTGATCTTGCCCTATGTATTGAATAAACAACCGCCTGCCCATCTGATGCTCTTTGGAAGCATTTTGAACCAAGTGGAGCCACCTAAAATGATGGAGACCAATAGTGGTCAACATAAACATGGACATCTTTGGAATGTCCATCAACTCAAGGAACCTTAAGTAGGGACCTCTGAGACCTTCTAAAAGGAACCATAGATGGAAAATGGAGAGTCTAAATGGCTGAACAGAAGCAGAAGGGATTCCACACCACTTTATTGGTGGCCAGCCCCCCTAAAAGTTAAAACAACCCATTGGTGGCCTTACAAGTTAAAAAACCTATTGGTGGTCAGTAGGGATGCACCGAATCCAGGATTCAGTTTGGGGTTCGGCCAGGATTCAGCCTTTTTCAGTAGGATTCAGATGAACAGCATCCGAATCCTGATTTGCATA
This sequence comes from Xenopus laevis, assembly GCF_017654675.1. NCBI lineage: Eukaryota > Metazoa > Chordata > Amphibia > Anura > Pipidae > Xenopus > Xenopus laevis. The sequence continues at coordinate 159,073,844 of NC_054375.1, forward strand.
TGCAAATTAGGGGAGGAAAATTGCGTGACTTTTTGTCACAAAACAAGGAAGTAAAAAAAGGTTTTCCCTTTCCCACCTCTAATTTGCATATGGAAATTAGGATTCGGTTCAGTATTTGGCCGAATTTTTCACAATGGATTCGGGGGTTTTAACAAATCCAAAATAGTGGATTTGGTGCATCTCTAGTGGTCAGGGGCCCATAGAACATTTTTTAAAATCTTGACCAGGCCCCCCTTACAAGTTAAAAATACTATTGGTGGTCAGGGGCCCCATAGAACATTTAAAAAAACTAAATATTGTTGGCCAGGGGCCCGAAAGAATTTTTTTTTTACATGTGGCCAGGGGCCCCATAGAATTTTTCTTTTTAATTTTGGTGGCCAGGGGCCCATAAATGATTAAAATAAAACATTCGTTACCAAGGGTTTGATTAAGAAAATAAAAACATTGGTGTTTAGTGGAACTGACCTCAGGTTCTTCTTCCTTGTCATTGGAGGTTGAAGCTTCTTTGCTTTTCTTTGACAATTTTGGCTTTTATTTCTGGCGGCTGAAGGTGGAAATATGAAAACAAAATTGTTTGGTTGCCATGGGTTACTGCCCAAGTGCAAATTAGCCCAATCTTAATAAATGACCAGAGAAGAGAACAAGTAGTTGACAATCTTTGCTTTTGTCTGTTACTATAGAGAATAAGAGAGAACCCAACTGCTAAAAGGTCCAATATCAGCCAACACCTGTCTCTACAGGGAGTATATACACATGATATATATATATATATATTTATATACAGGGAAATATTAGCCAGGAATGTCATTTAGATTTTATGCACCAGCCACACGCGTTGTCTTCTCTTCTCATTCATCTCACTTCTCTTTTCCATCTGCTGTAAAGTTCTCCACTCTCAAGTAGCGATATATAAATACAAATATTTATACTTTAATATGAACTTCACAATAACATGTCTCTTCATTATTTAGAGAAAAGGATATATTACATACCTGCAGCCTTGTGCCTTTATATGGTCACAGAACAACCCCTCAGTGACTTCTAATATCCTTATCATTTACAGTAGGGGGTACATTATCCCTTATAATGAGTGATACTCAGAGTTCCCTGTATAACTCAGCCTGCAGCCTTGTGCCTTTATATGGTCACAGAACAACCCCTCAGTGACTTCTAATATCCTTATCATTTACAGTAGGGGGTACATTATCCCTTATAATACATGAGTGATACTCAGAGTTCCCTGTATAACTCAGCCTGCAGCCTTGTGTCTTTATATGGTCACAGAACAACCCCTCAGTGACTTCTAATATCCTTATCATTTACAGTAGGGGGTACATTATCCCTTATAATACATAAGTGATACTCAGAGTTCCCTGTATAACTCAGCCTGCAGCCTTGTGCCTTTATATGGTCACAGAACAACCCCTCAGTGACTTCTAATATCCTTATCATTTACAGTAGGGGGTACATTATCCCTTATAATACATGAGTGATACTTAGAGTTCCCTGTATAACTCAGCCTGCAGCCTTGTGCCTTTATATGGTCACAGAACAACCCCTCAGTGACTTCTAATATCCTTATCATTTACAGTAGGGGGTACATTATCCCTTATAATACATGAGTGATACTCCGAGTTCCCTGTATAACTCAGCCTGCAGCCTTGTGTCTTTATATGGTCACAGAACAACCCCTCAGTGACTTCTAATATCCTTATCATTTACAGTAGGGGGTACATTATCCTTATAATACATGAGTGATACGCCTTGTGCCTTTATATGGTCACAGAACAACCCCTCAGTGACTTCTAATATCCTTATCATTTACAGTAGGGGGTACATTATCCCTTATAATACATGAGTGATACTCAGAGTTCCCTGTATAACTCAGCCTGCAGCCTTATGCCTTTATATGGTCACAGAACAACCCCTCAGTGACTTCTAATATCCTTATCATTTACAGTAGGGGGTACATTATCCCTTATAATACATGAGTGATACTCAGAGTTCCCTGTATAACTCAGCCTGCAGCCTTGTGCCTTTATATGGTCACAGAACAACCCCTCAGTGACTTCTAATATCCTTATCATTTACAGTAGGGGGTACATTATCCCTTATAATACATGAGTGATACTTGGACCCTAAGCCAACCTCCTGAATGAACACATTTTCGGTATTACCTTGACTATTGGGGTAACCATACATAAAAAACACATGGCACACATTGGTTCTTGGGATTTCATAAATGAACCCTAAAGTTTGTGTTTGTGTAAAGTTCTGACCCATTTAATTACATTTTTAGGACATTTTCTTGTTTTTCTCTTAGTTTTGTGACTTACAAAACCCCAAGAAAAACCCCACAATAAACCTTAATGTTGATGTGAGCAGGCACAGCCAATAATAATAATAATAATAATAATTGCTTCTTTTTTCGCTTGTTACTGTTTATCAGAAACTCATTAAGTTGGTGAGACGGGTGCCAGGCCCGTGGTTGTTCCCAGGCGCTTGCCAAGTTTTTGTTCAACAAAAAAGAAAAATCTTTGCTAATTGCTGAGGCAGGAGAGGGTTTGGCAAGGTAACAATTGTAAATATGTAATTAAACCCTGTGGGTAAAATGTGTGGACTCGCAGAGAATAAGCCTCTAATTAAAGGCACGGCACAGCGAATGGCTTATTCTGAGAGTCTGTTTGTTTGGCCAGATCGGGACTTGCTGCATTCACTATATGACTTTAATATGAACTGGAGCAAGTTAGGCTGCTCTATGCTCAGTGGCCACCATCAAAACAAGTCAAAGTCTAATAAACAAAACCCCAGCACAGCATTATTGGTTTGTTCTACTGTTAAAAGGGAAGTAAGACTGTGAGAAAGGTGCGGATTAAGACAAAATGGCGCCTTAGTTATGGTAGGAATTTGTGACCAGAATGGAGACAGTAGGATGAGAACATTATAGTAGGACAAGATGGAAAAAGTATGATGAGATGACAATAGAAGAGCAAGATGAAGACAGTAGGATGAGATGACAATAGAAGAGCAATATGGAGACAGTAGGATGAGATGGAGACAGTAGGGCAAGATGGAGACAGTAGGACAAGATGGAGACAGTAGGACAAGATGGAGACAGTAGGACAAGATGGAAACTGTAGGATGCGATGACAATAGAAGGGCAAGATGGAGACAGAAGGACAAGATGGAGACAGTAGGATGACATGACAATACAAGAGCAACATGGAGACAGTAGGATGACATGACAATACAAGAGCAAGATGGAGACAGTAGGGTAAGATGGAGACAGTAGGATGAGATGGAGACAATAGGATGAGATGGAGACAGTAGGACAAGATGGAAAACGTAGGATGAGATGGAGACAGAAGGACAAGATTGAAAAAGTAGAATGAGATGACAATAGAAGAGCAATATGGAGACAGATGGACAAGATGGAGACAGTAGGATGAGATGGAGACAGTAGGGTAAGATGGAGACAGTAGGATGAGATGGAGACAGTAGGGCAACATGGAGACAGTAGGACAAGATGGAGACAGTAGGGTAAGATGGAGACAGTAGGATGAGATGGAGACAGTAGGATGAGATTGAGACAGTAGGACAAGATGGAGACAGTAGGATGAGATGGAGACAATAGAAGAGCAAGATGGAGACAATAGGATGAGATGGAGACAGTAGGGCAAGATGGAGACAGTATGACAAGATGGAGACAGTAGGATGAGATGGAGACAGTAGGACAAGATGGAGACAGTAGGATGAGATGGAGACAGTAGGACAAGATGGAGACAGTAGGATGAGCTGGAGACAGTAGGACAAGATGGAAAACGTAGGATGAGATGGAGACAGAAGGACAAGATTGAAAAAGTAGAATGAGATGACAATAGAAGAGCAATATGGAGACAGATGGACAATATGGAGACAGTAGGATGAGATGGAGACAGTAGGGCAAGATGGAGACAGTAGGGTAAGATGGAGACAGTAGGATGAGATGGAGACAGTAGGACAAGATGGAGACAGTAGGGTAAGATGGAGACAGTAGGATGAGATGGAGACAGTAGGATGAGATGGAGACAGTAGGACAAGATGGAGACAGTAGGATGAGATGGAGACAATAGAAGAGCAAGATGGAGACAATAGGATGAGATGGAGACAGTAGGGCAAGATGGAGACAGTAGGACAAGATGGAGACAGTAGGATGAGATGGAGACAGTAGGACAAGATGGAGACAGTAGGGTAAGATGGAGACAGTAGGATGAGATGGAGACAGTAGGATGAGATGGAGACAGTAGGACAAGATGGAGACAGTAGGGTAAGATGGAGACAGTAGGATGAGATGGAGACAGTAGGACAAGATGGAGACAGTAGGGTAAGATGGAGACAGTAGGGCAAGATGGAGACAGTAGGACAAGATGGAGACAGTAGGATGAGATGGAGACAGTAGGACAAGATGGAGACAGTAGGATGAGCTGGAGACAGTAGGACAAGATGGAGACAGTAGGGTAAGATGGAGACAGTAGGATGAGATGGAGACAGTAGGACAAGATGGAGACAGTAGGGTAAGATGGAGACAGTAGGATGAGATGACAATAGAAGAGCAAGATGACGACAGAAGGACAAGATGGAGACAGTAGGATGAGATGGAGACAGTAGGGCAAGATGGAGACAGTAGGGTAAGATGGAGACAGTAGGGTGAGATGGAGACAGTAGGGCAACATGGAGACAGTAGGACAAGATGGAGACAGTAGGGTAAGATGGAGACAGTAGGATGAGATGGAGACAGTAGGATGAGATGGAGACAGTAGGACAAGATGGAGACAGTAGGATGAGATGGAGACAATAGAAGAGCAAGATGGAGACAATAGGATGAGATGGAGACAGTAGGGCAAGATGGAGACAGTAGGACAAGATGGAGACAGTAGGATGAGATGGAGACAGCAGGACAAGATGGAGACAGTAGGATGAGATGGAGACAGTAGGACAAGATGGAGACAGTAGGATGAGCTGGAGACAGTAGGACAAGATGGAGACAGTAGGATGAGATGGAGACAGTAGGACAAGATGGAGACAGTAGGACAAGATGGAGACAGTAGGACAAGATGGAGACAGTAGTACAAGATGGAGACAGTAGGGCAAGATGGAGACAGTAGGGCAAGATGGAGACAGTAGGACAAGATGGAGACAATAGGATGAGATGACTATAGAAGAGCAAGATGGAGACAATAGGAGGAGATTGAGACAGCAGAGCAAGATTGAAAAAGTAGGATAAGATGGAGACAGTAGAGCAAGATGGAGTCAACTGGAAATTTTAGTTCCATGGGTGAGTCTGTCAGTGGAAGTCTGTGGGGGCAAAACTATGTTTTCAGCCCCCCTCTGCTTAACTCACAGATCCCTATATAACAGGGGTCTGGATAGACCATTCCCTAATTAGACCAATACTCAGCCCATGTCCCTCCAAACTACAGTGTAAACCTTCATCCCTTTAATAGACTGTGAATTATGTGTTTCCATCTTGGGGCCCCCTTTTTTCCTGACTGTAGAACTCTGATGGTACCCCTGATGGCAGCCCCCCATGTGTCTCTAACAGTCAGTGATGGTAAGTTGTATGTATGGCAGCCCCGCAGGAAAGTATCAGATTCTATTCATTGCAATTGTCTCTTTTCTGCCTAAAAGGATTAGTTAGTCATGTAAAGCAGTGCGAGCAGCTAAATAAAGCGTTGGTCATGTAAAGCAGTGCGAGCAGCTAAATAAAGCTTTGGTCATATAAAGCAGTGCGAGCAGCTAAATAAAGCGTTGGTCATGTAAAGCAGTGCGAGCAGCTAAATAAAGCGTTGGTCATGTAAAGCAGTGCGAGCAGCTAAATAAAGCGTTGGTCATGTAAAGCAGTGCGAGCAGAGTAAATCGTTGGTCATGTAAAGCAGTGCGAGCAGAGTAAAGCGTTGGTCATGTAAAGCAGTGCGAGCAGAGTAAAACGTTGGTCATGTAAAGCAGTGCGAGCAGAGTAAAGCGTTGGTCATGTAAAGCAGTGCGAGCAGAGTAAAGCGTTGGTCATGTAAAGCAGTGCGAGCAGAGTAAAGCGTTGGTCATGTAAAGCAGTGCGAGCAGAGTAAAGCGTTGGTCATGTAAAGCAGTGCGAGCAGAGTAAAGCGTTGGTCATGTAAAGCAGTGCGAGCAGAGTAAAGCGTTGGTCATGTAAAGCAGTGCGAGCAGAGTAAAGCGTTGGTCATGTAAAGCAGTGCAAGCAGCTAAATAAAGCGTTGGTCATGTACAGCAGTGCGAGCAGCTAAATAAAGCGTTGGTCATGTAAAGCAGTGCGAGCAGCTAAATAAAGCGTTGGTCATGTAAAGCAGTGCGAGCAGAGTAAAGCGTTGGTCATGTAAAGCAGTGCGAGCAGAGTAAAGCGTTGGTCATGTAAAGCAGTGCTAGCAGCTAAATAAAGCGTTGGTCATGTAAAGCAGTGCGAGCAGCTAAATAAAGCGTTGGTCATGTAAAGCAGTGCGAGCAGCTAAATAAAGCGTTGGTCATGTAAAGCAGTGCGAGCAGCTAAATAAAGCGTTGGTCATGTAAAGCAGTGCGAGCAGCTAAATAAAGCTTTGGTCATGTAAAGCAGTGCGAGCAGAGTAAAGCGTTGGTCATGTAAAGCAGTGCGAGCAGCTAAATAAAGCGTTGGTCATGTAAAGCAGTGCGAGCAGCTAAATAAAGCGTTGGTCATGTAAAGCAGTGCGAGCAGCTAAATAAAGCGTTGGTCATGTAAAGCAGTGCGAGCAGCTAAATAAAGCTTTGGTCATGTAAAGCAGTGCGAGCAGCTAAATAAAGCGTTGGTCATGTAAAGCAGTGCGAGCAGAGTAAAGCGTTGGTCATGTAAAGCAGTGCGAGCAGCTAAATAAAGCATTGGTCATGTAAAGCAGTGCGAGCAGTTAAATAAAGCTTTGGTCATGTAAAGCAGTGCGAGCAGCTAAATAAAGCGTTGGTCATGTAAAGCAGTGCGAGCAGAGTAAAGCGTTGGTCATGTAAAGCAGTGCGAGCAGAGTAAAACGTTGGTCATGTAAAGCAGTGCGAGCAGAGTAAAGCGTTGGTCATGTAAAGCAGTGCGAGCAGCTAAATAAAGCGTTGGTCATGTAAAGCAGTGCGAGCAGAGTAAAGCGTTGGTCATGTAAAGCAGTGCGAGCAGAGTAAAGCGTTGGTCATGTAAAGCAGTGCGAGCAGAGTAAAGCGTTGGTCATGTAAAGCAGTGCGAGCAGAGTAAAGCGTTGGTCATGTAAAGCAGTGCAAGCAGCTAAATAAAGCGTTGGTCATGTACAGCAGTGCGAGCAGCTAAATAAAGCGTTGGTCATGTAAAGCAGTGCGAGCAGCTAAATAAAGCGTTGGTCATGTAAAGCAGTGCGAGCAGAGTAAAGCGTTGGTCAATGTAAAGCAGTGCGAGCAGAGTAAAGCGTTGGTCATGTAAAGCAGTGCTAGCAGCTAAATAAAGCGTTGGTCATGTAAAGCAGTGCGAGCAGCTAAATAAAGCGTTGGTCATGTAAAGCAGTGCGAGCAGCTAAATAAAGCGTTGGTCATGTAAAGCAGTGCGAGCAGCTAAATAAAGCGTTGGTCATGTAAAGCAGTGCGAGCAGCTAAATAAAGCTTTGGTCATGTAAAGCAGTGCGAGCAGAGTAAAGCGTTGGTCATGTAAAGCAGTGCGAGCAGCTAAATAAAGCGTTGGTCATGTAAAGCAGTGCGAGCAGCTAAATAAAGCGTTGGTCATGTAAAGCAGTGCGAGCAGCTAAATAAAGCGTTGGTCATGTAAAGCAGTGCGAGCAGCTAAATAAAGCTTTGGTCATGTAAAGCAGTGCGAGCAGCTAAATAAAGCGTTGGTCATGTAAAGCAGTGCGAGCAGAGTAAAGCGTTGGTCATGTAAAGCAGTGCGAGCAGCTAAATAAAGCATTGGTCATGTAAAGCAGTGCGAGCAGTTAAATAAAGCTTTGGTCATGTAAAGCAGTGCGAGCAGCTAAATAAAGCGTTGGTCATGTAAAGCAGTGCGAGCAGAGTAAAGCGTTGGTCATGTAAAGCAGTGCGAGCAGAGTAAAACGTTGGTCATGTAAAGCAGTGCGAGCAGAGTAAAGCGTTGGTCATGTAAAGCAGTGCGAGCAGACTAAATAAAGCGTTGGTCATGTAAAGCAGTGCGAGCAGAGTAAAGCGTTGGTCATGTAAAGCAGTGCGAGCAGAGTAAAGCGTTGGTCATGTAAAGCAGTGCGAGCAGAGTAAAGCGTTGGTCATGTAAAGCAGTGCGAGCAGCTAAATAAAGCATTGGTCATGTAAAGCAGTGCGAGCAGCTAAATAAAGCGTTGGTCATGTAAAGCAGTGCGAGCAGAGTAAAGCGTTGGTCATGTAAAGCAGTGCGAGCAGAGTAAAACGTTGGTCATGTAAAGCAGTGCGAGCAGAGTAAAGCGTTGGTCATGTAAAGCAGTGCGAGCAGAGTAAAGCGTTGGTCATGTAAAGCAGTGCGAGCAGAGTAAAACGTTGGTCATGTAAAGCAGTGCGAGCAGCTAAATAAAGCGTTGGTCATGTAAAGCAGTGCGAGCAGAGTAAAGCGTTGGTCATGTAAAGCAGTGCGAGCAGAGTAAAGCGTTGGTCATGTAAAGCAGTGCGAGCAGAGTAAAGCGTTGGTCATGTAAAGCAGTGCGAGCAGAGTAAAGCGTTGGTCATGTAAAGCAGTGCGAGCAGAGTAAAGCGTTGGTCATGTAAAGCAGTGCGAGCAGAGTAAAGCGTTGGTCATGTAAAGCAGTGCGAGCAGAGTAAAGCGTTGGTCATGTAAAGCAGTGCGAGCAGAGTAAAGCGTTGGTCATGTAAAGCAGTGCGAGCAGAGTAAAGCGTTGGTCATGTAAAGCAGTGCGAGCAGCTAAATAAAGCATTGGTCATGTAAAGCAGTGCGAGCAGCTAAATAAAGCGTTGGTCATGTAAAGCAGTGCGAGCAGAGTAAAGCGTTGGTCATGTAAAGCAGTGCGAGCAGAGTAAAACGTTGGTCATGTAAAGCAGTGCGAGCAGAGTAAAGCGTTGGTCATGTAAAGCAGTGCGAGCAGAGTAAAGCGTTGGTCATGTAAAGCAGTGCGAGCAGAGTAAAACGTTGGTCATGTAAAGCAGTGCGAGCAGCTAAATAAAGCGTTGGTCATGTAAAGCAGTGCGAGCAGAGTAAAGCGTTGGTCATGTAAAGCAGTGCGAGCAGAGTAAAGCGTTGGTCATGTAAAGCAGTGCGAGCAGAGTAAAGCGTTGGTCATGTAAAGCAGTGCGAGCAGAGTAAAGCGTTGGTCATGTAAAGCAGTGCGAGCAGAGTAAAGCGTTGGTCATGTAAAGCAGTGCGAGCAGAGTAAAGCGTTGGTCATGTAAAGCAGTGCGAGCAGAGTAAAGCGTTGGTCATGTAAAGCAGTGCGAGCAGAGTAAAGCGTTGGTCATGTAAAGCAGTGCGAGCAGAGTAAAGCGTTGGTCATGTAAAGCAGTGCGAGCAGAGTAAAGCGTTGGTCATGTAAAGCAGTGCGAGCAGAGTAAAGCGTTGGTCATGTAAAGCAGTGCGAGCAGCTAAATAAAGCGTTGGTCATGTACAGCAGTGCGAGCAGAGTAAAGCGTTGGTCATGTAAAGCAGTGCGAGCAGCTAAATAAGCGTTGGTCATGTACAGCAGTGCGAGCAGCTAAATAAAGCCGTTAGTCATGTAAAGCAGTGCGAGCAGAGTAAAGCGTTGGTCATGTAAAGCAGTGCGAGCAGCCTAAATAAAGCGTTGGTCATGTACAGCAGTGCGAGCAGAGTAAAGCGTTGGTCATGTAAAGCAGTGCGAGCAGCTTAAATAAAGCGTTGGTCATGTAAAGCAGTGCGAGCAGAGTTAAAGCGTTGGTCATGTAAAGCAGTGCGAGCAGAGTAAAGCGTTGGTCATGTAAAGCAGTGCGAGCAGAGTAAAGCGTTGGTCATGTAAAGGCAGTGCGAGCAGCTAAATAAAGCGTTGGTCATGTACAGCAGTGCGAGCAGAGTAAAGCGTTGGTCATGTAAAGCAGTGCGAGCAGCTAAATAAAGCGTTGGTCATGTAAAGCAGTGCGAGCAGAGTAAAGCGTTGGTCATGTAAAGCAGTGCGAGCAGAGTAAAGCGTTGGTCATGTAAAGCAGTGCGAGCAGAGTAAAGCGTTGGTCATGTAAAGCAGTGCGAGCAGAGTAAAGCGTTGGTCATGTAAAGCAGTGCGAGCAGCTAAATAAAGCGTTGGTCCATGTAAAGCAGTGCGAGCAGAGTAAAGCGTTGGTCATGTAAAGCAGTGCGGCAGAGTAAAGCGTTGGTCATGTAAAGCAGTGCGAGCAGAGTAAAGCGTTGGTCATGTAAAGCAGTGCGAGCAGAGTAAAGCGTTGGTCATGTAAAGCAGTGCGAGCAGAGTAAAGCGTTGGTCATGTAAAGCAGTGCGAGCAGCTAAATAAAGCGTTGGTCATGTACAGCAGTGCGAGCAGAGTAAAGCGTTGGTCATGTAAAGCAGTGCGAGCAGCTAAATAAAGCGTTGGTCATGTACAGCAGTGCGAGCAGCTAAATAAAGCGTTAGTCATGTAAAGCAGTGCGAGCAGAGTAAAGCGTTGGTCATGTAAAGCAGTGCGAGCAGCTAAATAAAGCGTTGGTCATGTACAGCAGTGCGAGCAGAGTAAAGCGTTGGTCATGTAAAGCAGTGCGAGCAGCTAAATAAAGCGTTGGTCATGTAAAGCAGTGCGAGCAGAGTAAAGCGTTGGTCATGTAAAGCAGTGCGAGCAGAGTAAAGCGTTGGTCATGTAAAGCAGTGCGAGCAGAGTAAAGCGTTGGTCATGTAAAGCAGTGCGAGCAGAGTAAAGCGTTGGTCATGTAAAGCAGTGCGAGCAGAGTAAAGCGTTGGTCATGTAAAGCAGTGCGAGCAGAGTAAAGCGTTGGTCATGTAAAGCAGTGCGAGCAGCTAAATAAAGCGTTGGTCATGTACAGCAGTGCGAGCAGAGTAAAGCGTTGGTCATGTAAAGCAGTGCGAGCAGAGTAAAGCGTTGGTCATGTAAAGCAGTGCGAGCAGAGTAAAGCGTTGGTCATGTAAAGCAGTGCGAGCAGCTAAATAAAGCGTTGGTCATGTACAGCAGTGCGAGCAGAGTAAAGCGTTGGTCATGTAAAGCAGTGCGAGCAGCTAAATAAAGCGTTGGTCATGTAAAGCAGTGCGAGCAGAGTAAAGCGTTGGTCATGTAAAGCAGTGCGAGCAGAGTAAAGCGTTGGTCATGTAAAGCAGTGCGAGCAGCTAAATAAAGCGTTGGTCATGTACAGCAGTGCGAGCAGAGTAAAGCGTTGGTCATGTAAAGCAGTGCGAGCAGCTAAATAAAGCGTTGGTCATGTAAAGCAGTGCGAGCAGAGTAAAGCGTTGGTCATGTAAAGCAGTGCGAGCAGCTAAATAAAGCGTTGGTCATGTACAGCAGTGCGAGCAGAGTAAAGCGTTGGTCATGTAAAGCAGTGCGAGCAGCTAAATAAAGCGTTGGTCATGTACAGCAGTGCGAGCAGCTAAATAAAGCGTTAGTCATGTACAGCAGTGCGAGCAGCTAAATAAAGCGTTGGTCATGTAAAGCAGTGCGAGCAGCTAAATAAAGCCCATGGCCACTGATTGTCAGGTGCCCGCGGTTGAACTTGTGTTCCCAAGAGCTGAGCCAGAAATGGAAGCAGGGAATTGTGGGAAATTCTCTGCTATATAATTTACCCGGCGTGACGCCGCCAGTTGCTCGTTGCTGAGCGGGAAAATCAGCCGTAATGACAGTCACTTAACTCCTCGGCCTGGGCTTTCTCAGGTGATGCAACTGTCACATTTACAATAAGGTTCCTCCCACCCACAAGCACAACTGCCGCCTTGTGTAAAACTGACCTTTATGGAAAATTCTGCTCAAACACAAAAATATGAGAAATTGCAGCGCTGCATGGTCAGTAATTTGTTTTATTAACCAATTACTTTCCCTTCATGTAATCACACCGCTGAACTGCAAAACTGTACTACATTTCCCAGCAGCCCCTACTGAGCATAACGAACGTCTGTCCCATAGCAGACACTACATGAGTCTCTCCATTTCCCAGCAGCCCCTACTGAGCATGCTCCCTGACTGTTACTAACGTCTGTCCCATAGCAACCGTTACATACGGTACATGAGTGGGTCCTATTCTCAGCAGCAGATTGAAGTGCAAGTAAAGTGCTCACACTTTTATCAAGGGATTCATATTATTGGCTAAGGAGGCAAGTCACTCAGATTGGTCCGCCCACAAGATGTCGCTGCCCCGTGATGTCCCTTTAAGTGCACTTTGTGAGACTCGCTGAAACTTTTCTGTTTTGTCTCTTGTTATTTTGTTCTCCAATCCCCCCCCCCCGCCCCCGAGTTAGATGAAGCGACCGGCGCCTGGAGAACTGACATTCCAGCTGGGGGCACTTTAACTTGTTATTATTTAGGCCGAAGCGGGGGAGTTTGTTTGTCTCTCTCTGAGGCTGTGACCGGCCTCTCTCATTGGCTATATAGTTGCTTAGCAACCAGACTCCACAAGGGAGAGTTTCAGCAGCAACTTGAGGGGAAACAAAAGGAAAGTTGGAAAGAGAGAGACAAACGCTGCTTTGTCCCCTCCCTTATCTCATTCCTGCACTGGGGGGACCAGTAACAATGTCTGACAATAGCTGCACCCTCTTAAAGGAATTATTCCCCTTTAAATTAACTGTTAGTAGGATGTAGAGAGGGATATTCTGAGACAATTTGCAATTGGTTTTCATTTTTTATTATTTGTGGTTTTTGACTTATTTAGCTTTTTATTCAGCAGCTCTCCAGTTTGTAATTTCAGCCATTTAGTTGCTAAGGTCCAAATTCCCCTAGCAACCATGCACTGATGTGAATAAGAGACTGGAATATGAATTGGAAAGGCCTGAATAGAAAGATGAGGAATAAAAAGTAACAATAACAATAAATGTGTAGCCTTACAGAGCATTTGATTTTTAGATGGGGTCAGTGACCCCCATTTGAAAGCTGGAAAGAGTCAGAAGAAGAAGGCAAATAATTCTATAAAACAGGAAAAAAATAAGGCCAATTGTTGTTAACTTAAAAGTGAACCACCCCTTTAACTCCCCCAGAATCAGACTGTATTGCCTGAGCATCCCTGCGCTCCACCTGACTCCGCCTCTCTCACAGCCGCCATGCGCTGCCCTACTAACTGCCAGTCTAAGGGGCAAATTCACTAAGATGCGAAGTTGCGCCAGGCGCAACTTCGCCGCACTTTGCCACACTTCGCCAGGCGTAGTTTCGCCAGGGCTCCGCAAATTCACTAAAATCCGAATTTGCTCACAGGGGTAGCGTAAGGTTGCGAAGTTGCGCTAGCGTTGATTCGCTATATAAAGCGAAGTTGCGCTAGCGAAGGCTAATTTGCATACGGCGCGAAATTCAAATTTCAATGGAGGAACACGTATCAGCACTACAAATGGCTATAAAACCTTCAAATCTGCAAATAAAAATTGTATTTTGCCCTACACATGTGCCCACTGTCTAGGTAAGTTGCCATGAGTCAGGAAATGTAGGGGGGAAGGAGGGGAGCCACAAAAAATTTTTGATCTTTTTCAGCCTATCAGCCATAATGTAGAAAACACGCCAGCGTTTTTTTGGGACTTAGAAAAAAAATTGACTTTTTTTGAAACAATCCCTATCTACTCTATTGCGCTTCGCCTGGTCTGAGGTGGCGAAGGAAGTCTAGCGTAAAAGGTAGCGTTCAGTACACTGCGCAAGTTAGTGAATTTGCGTAGTTTCGTCACTAGCGAAGATTCGCCTGGCGTAAGGTTGCGAAGTAACACTAGCGAAACTACGCCAGCGTTCGTTAGTGAATTTGCGCAGTAGCGAAAATGCCAAACGCTAGCGAATTAACGCTAGCGTTCGGCACTTCGCGGCTTAGTGAATTTGCCCCTAAGTGTCAGACTACTAACTGCCAGTCTAATAAGTGTCAGCATTGCAGAGTCTCTGTGCCACACCCCATGCATGCCAGCCCTCTATCCACTATCTCTGCCACCAACCTTGCAACCAGCCCAGCTCCCCTCACCCTCCCATTCTTGGGGTGATTTTGAGTCCATGAGTCACAGGGTCACCCACAGCTAGAATTGGGTTTCATTAGATAGGTCTCCTCAAAACAATTGGAACCCCCTGCTTTTCTGGTAGTGTAACTAAACCCTTACAGTAAAGAACCCCTTCCTATGCTGATGATGAAATCTCCTTTCCTCCCCACCAATGAATAACTCATTCCCCCTCTCTTGGTAGGGAATCCCATAACCTGACTGTCCTTACAGTAAAGAACCCCTTCCTATGCTGATGGTGAGATCTCCTTTCCTCCCCCACCAATAACTCATTCCCCCTCTCTTGGTAGGGAATCCCATAACCTGACTGTCCTTACAGTAAAGAATCCCTTCCTATGCTGATGGTGAGATCTCCTTTCCTCCCCACCAATGAATCACTCATTCCCCCTCTCTTGGTAGGGAATCCCATAACCTGACTGTCCTTACAGTAAAGAACCCCTTCCTATGCTGATGGTGAGATCTCCTTTCTCTCTATCTTGGTAGGGAAACCTGTGCTTTGCTGATGGTGAAATGAATTCCTCAATGAATACCCTCTTGTCATTACGTTATCCAACTGGTCGCACAACAACATGTAACATCTTTTAGTTTTTTCCCCTTTTTGCCATTAAACATTTTCTTTTACCCAGACAATTTGGCAATTAGTTCTGCACCCACTGCAGTGATCTCAGGGTCCCCTTACTGTACATGTTCCTCAGATCCCTGTATGGAGCCCGAATGTCTCTGATATTAATACTGACAATATTTCTCATGTATCACTTCTTAGTATCCCCCCTCCAAATAGAAACAAATTCCACTAAATCAACCAACACAAACACCATGAAGAAACATCTGTCGACATACAGGACATTGCGCAAACCAGGGGCCAATCCCACGAGACTATCGGCACATGAAAAGAGAACTCATAGAAGAACCCGTGACCTTCTCATTTCACCCACTGCCCAACTACTCACCCAGCCAACTGCCCAACTGCCCAATTGCCCAACTACCCAACTGCCCCAACTGCCCAACTACCCAATTGCCCAACTGCCCAACAGCCAAACTGCCCAATGGCCCAACTGCCCAACGGTCAATAAGATGAAACTCCAGCACACGGATGCTTAAGGGTTCATAACCCGTGTTTATTGTCAATGCCAAACAGGAAACAACGTTTCAGGGGCGTACCCCTTCGTCAGGTGACGACGACAACGGCCCAACTGCCCAATGGCCCAACTGCCCCAACTGCCCAACTACCCACCTGCCCAACAACCCAACTGCCCAACTACCCAACTGCCCAACTGCCCAACTGCCCAACTACCCAACTGCCCAACTACCCAACTGCCCCAACTGCCCAACTACCCAACTGCCCCAACTGCCCAACTACCCAACTGCCCAACTGCCCAACTACCCAACTGCCCCAACTGTCCAACTACCCAACTGCCCAAGAACCCAACTGCCCAACTACCCAACTGCCCAACTGCCCAACTGCCCAACTGCCCAACTACCCAACTGCCCAACTACCCAACTGCCCCAACTGCCCAACTACCCAACTGCCCAACTACCCAACTACCCAACTGCCCAACTACCCAACTGCCCAACTGCCCAACTACCCAACTACCCAACTGCCCAACCATCATTGAGTTTCCCTGGAATCTGCTGTCTGTGGATCATAACACAATAGGAGGCTTAAGGGAGAGATTATGGAGACAGAGGAAGCTAAAAGCAGATTAGCTCAGTTCCAAACCCCTCCACTGCTGAATACGCTCACTTAAAGTAACTTTTCTATTTCCCCTGAATTAACACTTTGTGCCTCTGCCAGACTGTCGCTTAGACATTGGATTTAAGGAACAATAGAACACAATCTCTATACAACTCAGTTATTGGCTGCACAGTGACACCTACAGGCTGGATATAAAAACACACCGTATGGGAGACACACATCCACATTTTGTTTTTCTGATGGTTAAGAATTTGGCTGAATTTGATCTCTCAGAAAAAGAAACACCTGCGTATGAAATCCCAACCCATAGGGGGGTGTTAAACCTAGTAGTTCATCTAACCTCACCCAAACTCATTCTACCTTCTGGGTTTTGGAAAATCAACCTGATGATCAAATAAAAAGAGAAAACTGTGGTCAGATTCAACACTTCGGTAGTTGGAATGATATGAACTGTGTTACCTCCTTCCCCGGGCAAAGCATCTGGAACTCTAACCAGGAAACAGAGATCAACCAAGAGATCCACCAAAGAATTCCATCCATGAGAATCCATAGAAACATGCTTTGAACTTCTATGTGTCCTCCATATTCCACTGTGAAGATGTGCTAATCTTAAAATATTACTCAGTAACGAGACTAACAGTATCTCCCATGAAGCCCACCCAAAGACATCAGTCAAATGCCCCCCACACACACACACAGACTTCCGTTAAATAAAGCAGCACACAACTTATAATACAACTTGTGATAAAAACAGGACATTGCACAAACCCAACACCAAAATGCCAGCAAAGAGGAAGTGGTGGAGGAAATGATGTCCCACCCAGTCTTCACTGTAACCTCAGCAGAACAGGAATTGGACCTTCTAAGAAATTAGCCACGTGACACCTTCATAGAAGAGACAAGAGATGCAAAACAAATGGAAAACATGTGATACGTTCAACACTTTAAGGTGCACATCAGGTTAAAATTGTAAAAATAGGATTTTGATTGAACATTTTACATGAATAAGTGTAATGGAATCATTGTGATTGGATGTTGGTGAAGTCCAGTTGCTTTAGACTTCTCACCATAGATATTATACATGTCATGACAAGGATGGATGAAAACCTTGAGATTATGTCCGTCATACCAACAGCATGCATCAGTGTGGCTACTACTAAATCTTAGTCCCTAACCTGTCGGAAATGTCTATATGCCCCTGTCTGAAGGTCTGGACCACTTATTTGCTGGAGCCCCCAAATATCTTCATCTTACACTTGACTGTAGATATCTCGCTGTGCAATTACATTCATCATCAACACACATCTCCATGAGTCCACCATAAGTCATTCTACCAAGGTACAGTACCACAGCTCTCTCCTAACAGATACCTGTGTAGCGCTATAGTAAATTGAGTGCACCTTACTCTACTATGGGCTTCACTCCTAGTACATATGCTCCGGATGAGACCTTAAAACCTTAGGGAGTGAGCCTTCGCATCGAGGTGGAAGCAGGGTGTAGTGCAACTGTAACAGTAATCAGGGTGCAAAGAATTGGGCGCCAGTGGTTCTTATAACTTAACCAAATAACAGATTTATTGAGCACAGTATACAATCTTCAGTGGAGTGTACATAAATGAGAACATTGCAGGGTCATACAAGACATTGAATAGGCAGTACTCACAACGCCTTTGGTCAGTATGATTCTCCTCAGAGATAGGAACAATACATGCAGCTTTGAGGAGGTACACCCAGCTTTCAGCCTTTTCCCTAAGTGGAACCTGAGGGGAATACTATCTACCCTAGGTCTGTACACTTAGTCCCTACTTCTGGGCAATTAGTACCCTGGGATCTTAATCCCACTACAATCCTCGTAGGAGCCTCAGACTGCTCAGCTAAATAAACTGACTGACTATCACTCCTAGAGTGATCTATAAGTGTGAGTATCCTATTCTTACTAGACCTGACCTGTCTAGGTTCCACTCGAGCTCTGCCTCCTGCACAGGCTAGAGCCAGCACAAGATGGACCCTGAAATTATGGCTTCAGAGCCTTTTATACTCTAGCACAGTGCCATCTACTGGGCACTGTGAGAAACAACAAGAGTCAACAGTACCCCTCCCAACTGTATTTTAGGACCCAATTAGGTGTCCATAACATGGAGGGACTGCCTGACAATAATACTAGGGGTGGCTATTCTACACATCCCTACACCTGTATCTTCAGATTCGCTGGAAACCATGAGTTTATGAGCTCAGTCTACATTTCATAGGGAATGTTACAATATATGACACTCCTGTTTACAACCCTAGTATCCACTGGATCATGGTTCTAGCTCACAGTCTCTCCAAGTAACATCATGGACAATGTTGTTGGGTCCAGATCATAAGGTGTAGGCCAATTCTAGAAAATACAAAGCAGTTGAGGGTCTAGGTGTGTAACATTAAGATGGAGCTTCAGGGGTTGTAATTTGTACTCACTGGAGCTAAGCAGAGACCTCAATAGTATTTGTTAGTGAGGGAGATTTGAAGAAGTTAGCCTTACTACTCTGAGGAAGTGTACCTATGTTCCTGGTTCAGAACTTCTGGTGCCCAAGTTTCTTTGAGAAACTGTTAAGTGTTATAGTTCTGTAGACCCTTCCACCACTACTTCTGCGAGGACCCAGCTGAGGTGACTTGTCTCATGTAGCAGATCTCAGTTGGAAAGTTATCCCCGTGTATCTACAGTGCTACATTAGTTACATGGTGACACCTGCATTTGGTCATTCCTCAAAACTAATGCAGTGTCTTCATGACTCAGATCCTACTGGCAGAGAAACTGAGAAGTGAGGCTGCTGAGTGTTACGCAAGGAGATGGTGCTCCTTATGGTATCACTGACTTCCCTCTAAAGTCTGTTACAACTCATGCTGATTTGCTGAATATCCAAGTCCCGGCGAGGAACAGATTGGCCTTCCCTGTGATCACCCCATCAGACTCAAGGAGGTTGTGCAGAATTAGCTCCACGGAAGCAGTATTGCTGAGTTCTACTTAAGGTAAGTCCAAGCGGCACATTCCTCACTTTCTAGGTCTTTAATTGCTGGCAAAATACTCCCCTCTGAATTTTGCTTAATAAGTGGACCCCCAATCTACTATAGTCCCCTCCCTGCTCTACTCTCACGGGGTGACCTCATTGGTTAAAGAATCAACACTTCTTGTTTCCTTTGTCCTAGAATATGGCAGAATACTATAATTCTAGAGGAATAAATGGAGAACATCCCTCAGTCAATATACCAGGTAATGTCAAATGGAATATGTGAGATTTAGAGGTCATCTGCTACCAGGGGAATGGTCAGATACCTTCTTAGCTTTTAGCATCAATGTTCAATGTTTCAATGTGCTCCCCAGTATTAAGTGAGACTGATACCATCTCAGCTTATCATATGCACCTATTCCATCTCCAGACAGCTGCTGGTCTGAAAGAGGTCGCTGGGCAGAAATTTACCATCAAAAACAGATTTGTGGTCTTTTTTAATGAACAATACTAAATCTTGGGTTTGAGAGAGTTATAAATGACTGGGCCCCTACCGTTGTTCCATCTGTGACATCATTTTACATTTCTATTTACATGTTTCTATCATTGGGCTTGAGGTGCATGAATTTTTTCCCAATATATCTCCATTGAGTTCATGCTGTGGGGCACAGGTGCTCTTTCGGCTGTTTTTGGTAGTTCCACTCATGGGGGCTGTAGTGGTAACAAATGTACAATGAACACTCTTTTGTAGAAATAAAAAGTAATATTTGAAAATGGAGCAATAGTTGCACCTTATTTTGGAGGCACCAAAGTCCCAGATAAGAGAAAGCTGGAGGGTATTTATGAGTAGATATGTATAGCAGAGGTTATTTTTGGATTTTTTAGGTTCATGCATATAGGATTGGGGATGGGATTATAATTTCAGCAACCCACAATTTAGGGTAGTCAGCATTATACCAATACCAGGTTATCTTAGGTAGTCACCCCTTCTCTGGTATTTGTTAAGGTATGGGACACCTCATGTTACTCCAACAAGGGTCAAAGCATGAAGGATCCACACCTTGTATAGAATGATCTTCTTCCCTTTCTTCTTTCTCATTGATATTATTACTTGTTTCACGTCTCCATCCCCAGTGCCTTCATCTCCAAAAAGGACCCATCGGGTCTCATCCCGTCTCATCTGCTGTCTCATAACCCTTTGTGTCAGTCTTCTCATCATATGTGTCATATTTATTACACTTAGGGGTAAGTACAATCCTTCCTCCAGCGTGGTAAAGTTTGGCCATCTAAGGGAACAGATTCAAGGTACATTATCTGACTTATAAAAGAGAAGTCTTCACCACTGAAGAACATTTTCTTTTAGCACAGTTCATTCTTACTATGCCAAATAGAACATGTTTTTGGCATCTCAACCAGAGATATTCTCATCATGGAGTCTTTAGATGGACATTTCATCTTGAAGTTGGTGATCTAATGCAATACTTGATGGTCAATAGAATAGTTACTGCTGCGCAGTGATTTCTTTAACCCACATACCAGTTATTTATATTAACTTTGTGAAGCTTAACCTTTTTTACTCACATAAGGAATGGACATCTGGCAATTAACCGAGATGCAAATGTAGATCAGGAGAAGAAGATTGAGAAGAAGAGGCCACCGGGTCTCCACTATTGAGAACATATTTTACACCAGAAAAGCTTCATAGTGGTTGTTAGCATTGCCGTATTGCAGTGCTGGGGCCATAGGTTTGATTCCAGCCAGGGCAAGGAATGTTGACATAGAGAAAGGGCATCTGGCAATTACCCAAGATGCAAATGTAGATCAGGAGAAGAAGATTGAGAAGAAGAGGCATCAGGTCTCTACTATGGAGAACATAGCCAGGGCAAGGAATGTTCTTCTCATGTCCCTATGGATTTACTTTCAGTTTTATACACCTAAAATATATATCGCAGCTTAATTTACTCCTGATAAAATAGTCCCTGGTGTGTGTGTGACTTTAGATTGTAAGCTTCACTGGGGCAGGGACTGATGTGAATGATGTATAATATCTGTAGAGTAGTCAAGAATGATTCAGAAGTTAAACTGATTATACCTTGTCTAGTCTAATTATGGCTCCCAACACAGACATAATAAGTCATGCACTGTACCCCCTAGTACAGAGGCAGGGAGACATTGGCTTATACACAAAAGGCTGCAGGTTCAAACCCAGCCAATATCAGGAGTCATAATTGTCCAGGACAGATGTTTAATGGGAAAGATTAGGTGTAACTTTTCCTTTTTCCTCCCCCAGTAATAGGATCCCTGGATGCGTCCAATCCAGATCAAACTAATATTCACACGGACCCATCCACAGGTAACAAACCAACAACTGTCAGTGATCCAGAGATTGGGAAAATGTGACATTTTAATTGACTGGAGGAACACCTCATAGATGTTGCTGTACCTCCTTCTGCCCTAAGGGTGAGAAATACTTCACAAAGCTACAATTTAAGGCTACCCAGTGTGACTTGGGCAAAGGGTGAACGTATTAACCGACAGCTTATCATTCACTGTGTATTTGGTGTGAGAGTTTGTGCTGCCATATTGCTTACTATAGACAGTATGATAGTATAGCTTTCCCTCTGGATGATGTTAAATTGGGTGAGTGCTTGAGAATTTGGGGATAATGTGGGGTAATTCTTGTCCCCTTTTTGTTTATTTATTTAGGAGGCTTGCAGGGAATTTTCAGGATGTTGGACAGACTGGTGTACTTGACCCAAAAACTGCACATCAATAGTAAGATATCTGATACCCCTCCATTCTCAATAACTGCACCTCAATAGTAAGATATCTGATACCCCTCCATTCTCAATAACTGCACCTCAATGGTAAGATATCTTATACCCCTCCATGCCCATTAATTGCCCATCAACAGAAAATGACTGGATATTTGAAGAACAGCAGTGTAATAGACAGATTCATTTGGATCACCTGGTTTTGGGGATATCCAGTTGCCCAGAACAGGTGAGGAGATGGGAGAGAAAAGGGAATCATGCCCAGGGGGAATGTTATAGGGAAGGGCTTAGAAATAAAATACCTGAAGAGTATGGACCAGTGTTGTTGATCTCTCAGTAAAGCCAAGTCTGTATTATTTGAGTGAAGGGCAGCACAAACCTCACTAGGTTGAAGAGCTTATAGATTCTGCTGGATACCTGAATAAAATGCTGTGCTATTTAGTCCTTTGTTTCACCCCTCACTATTCATCCAAGTTATTCAGTCCTTGCAAGGTCAGTAGATCCAGAATAGCAGATTCTCAGTTCTTTGCCAGACCAGTCCTTACTCCCACAATGGGGATTGGCAGCGTCAGTGTCCTTACTCCTTATTGGAGGACAATGTCATGATTAATAGAGACCTTTGATGCTTTTTTATCCTGTTCAATGCTCAACTGTTTTGCTTATTCAATAAACTCTGCTCCCAGCTTGCTGATTAAATCCATCATTAGCCTCTAACTACTGGATCCCATGAAATCCGTGTACTATACGGATAGTCATGGCCTTCAGGAACCCCAAGTTGATCACCCCACTCACCATAGATGGGACTAATCAGCTCATATGGGTCTCAGTATCATTTATATACAGATGATACACAAATCGACCTCTCTTCTCCAGACCTGCCCTCACTTTTAGCTCATGTCAAACAGCAATTTCTCTGTCTCTCCTAGGAGACCGCTCAGCCTCCCCTCCTATAGCAGCTTCCGCTCCTCTTCAGGGGTGCTCAGTCCGCAGCGTCCCCACCGCTTAACTCAAACTGTGCCAAAGGAATGGACGGCACTCCACTTGAAGAGGAAAAAAGTCTTTATTACAAGCTAAAAATAGGGATCAAAGGCCCTACGCGTTTCGGGATACAATCCCTTAATCATAGGCATACATCACAACCACCATAGACACATTTTATACCTAAGGGCATGGTGACCCCTGCTGGTTACACATAATATTGCTGTTAAAATAATTTATTTTAAATTTTTAATTTTCAATAATAAAACCAACATTCAGAGGTAACAACCTTGATAGTACTTTTAAAAAATAACATTCTGGTAGTTAAAATGGATCCCTGTACCCATATTGCACTATGTGTGAACTCATAATCCTGGTCGTTTGTAAATTATGTAAATATGGATCTGTATCCAAATAGTAAGTGTCTATCTTAAAAAATCTTTTTTATATATATCTTTAATTGATTGTGGAAAATCTGCCATCAGAATTCTCAAGATCCACATAATCAGATAGATTAACACTTATTCAAATATATTCAAAGAGCTATGGGGTAGGTATTGAGCTATCAATATAAATAGGATATATCATGTCTCGTATTTAGACCCTTGGGTATTCTGGTCTCCAATTTTAGGATCCAGAATGCCTCTCTTAGATCCAGAGAGCGTGTCTGGTCCCCACCCCTAAGGGGTGTCTTGACTTGTTCTATGATTTTGACCGACAGGTCACTCACACCTTTTTTGGAACAAAGGGCAAAATGTTTGCCAATTGGGGACGTCTCGTCATGTTTGTCTATAGCTCGTATGTGTTCCCGTATCCTTTCTTTTAGAGTACGGGTAGTGCGACCAACATATTGTTTTTCACAACTTTGACATTCCAAAAGGTACACCACCCCTTTAGTGTTACAATTACAATAGCCGAAATTACGATATTCCTTTGCTGTCACATTAGATTTAAAGGTAGGACCCGTGGAGATGACCCTACACGTTTTACAAGTGGTTGCTCCACACCTGTAGCTGCCTTTTACGGTTAGCCAATTTTCACTATGTCTGTTTTGGGCCGAGGTTATTAAGCTCGGTGCCAACATTTTGCCCAACGTGGGTGCCCTTTTTGGGACACATTTCAAATCAGTGTTGGACAGAATCTCAAACAGTCTCGTATCATTATGCAAAACTGGAAGGTGTTTCCTAATTATATTACAGATCCTCCCGTATTCCTCACTAAACTCAGTAATGAAATAAATTTTGTCTCTTCCATTGATTCTGTCTGAGTCTTTGTTGTTGGATTGTTTTATCATATCGCTTGTATAACCTCGCCTGTGTAATCTGTCTCCCAAGTGTCTGGCTTGTTCCTCAAAAGTATAGTCCTGACTGCAATTCCTCCTATATCTAACAAACTGACTATATGGTATCCCCCGAACAATATGTCTGGGGTGACAGCTGTTAGCTCTTAGAATAGTGTTGCCCGACGTGGGCTTTCTATATACAGTGGATTCAATTCTACCACTACATGTGTCTCCCCTTAGTGTGAGATCTAAAAAGTTGATCTCTAATTTGTTGAATTCAAGTGTAAAATGTAAATTGTATTGATTATCGTCTAAATACGTGTGAAAATCCCTGATTGATTCCTCAGGGCCGTCCCAAATAAATAAGAGGTCGTCTATATAGCGACCATACCATACAATGTGTTCACGAAAGGGGTTATCACATCCATAGACACGGGACCGCTCCCAGCAAGCCATGAAAAGGTTGGCATAGGTGGGGGCAAAGGGAAGAGACAAAATTTATTTCATTACTGAGTTTAGTGAGGAATACGGGAGGATCTGTAATATAATTAGGAAACACCTTCCAGTTTTGCATAATGATACGAGACTGTTTGAGATTCTGTCCAACACTGATTTGAAATGTGTCCCAAAAAGGGCACCCACGTTGGGCAAAATGTTGGCACCGAGCTTAATAACCTCGGCCCAAAACAGACATAGTGAAAATTGGCTAACCGTAAAAGGCAGCTACAGGTGTGGAGCAACCACTTGTAAAACGTGTAGGGTCATCTCCACGGGTCCTACCTTTAAATCTAATGTGACAGCAAAGGAATATCGTAATTTCGGCTATTGTAATTGTAACACTAAAGGGGTGGTGTACCTTTTGGAATGTCAAAGTTGTGAAAAACAATATGTTGGTCGCACTACCCGTACTCTAAAAGAAAGGATACGGGAACACATACGAGCTATAGACAAACATGACGAGACGCCCCCAATTGGCAAACATTTTGCCCTTTGTTCCAAAAAAGGTGTGAGTGACCTGTCGGTCAAAATCATAGAACAAGTCAAGACACCCCTTAGGGGTGGGGACCAGACACGCTCTCTGGATCTAAGAGAGGCATTCTGGATCCTAAAATTGGAGACCAGAATACCCAAGGGTCTAAATACGAGACATGATATATCCTATTTATATTGATAGCTCAATACCTACCCCATAGCTCTTTGAATATATTTGAATAAGTGTTAATCTATCTGATTATGTGGATCTTGAGAATTCTGATGGCAGATTTTCCACAATCAATTAAAGATATATATAAAAAAAGATTTTTTAAGATAGACACTTACTATTTGGATACAGATCCATATTTACATAATTTACAAATGACCAGGATTATGAGTTCACACATAGTGCAATATGGGTACAGGGATCCATTTTAACTACCAGTATGTTATTTTTTAAAAGTACTATCAAGGTTGTTACCTCTGAATGTTGGTTTTATTATTGAAAATTAAAAATTTAAAATAAATTATTTTAACAGCAATATTATGTATAACCAGCAGGGGTCACCATGCCCTTAGGTATAAAATGTGTCTATGGTGGTTGTGATGTATGCCTATGATTAAGGGATTGTATCCCGAAACGCGTAGGGCCTTTGATCCCTACTTTTAGCTTGCAATAAAGACTTTTTTCCTCTTCAAGTGGAGTGCCGTCCATTCCTTTGAAACAGCAATATCTGCCTTCATGTCCTCTTCATGTCCTCTCATGTCCTCTCATGTCCTCTTCATGTCCTCTTCATGTCCTCTTCATGTCCTCTCATGTCCTCTTCATGTCCTCTTCATGTCCTCTTCATGTCCTCTCATGTCCTCTTCATGTCCTCTTCATGTCCTCTTCATGTCCTCTCATGTCCTCTTCATGTCCTCTTCATGTCCTCTTCATGTCCTCTTCATGTCCTCTCATGTCCTCTTCATGTCCTCTTCATGTCCTCTTCATGTCCTCTTCATGTCCTCTTCATGTCCTCTTCATGTCCTCTCATGTCCTCTTCATGTCCTCTTCATGTCTTCTCATGTCCTCTTCATGTCCTCTTCATGTCCTCTCATGTCCTCTTCATGTCCTCTCATGTCCTCTTCATGTCCTCTCATGTCCTCTCATGTCCTCTTCATGTCCTCTCATGTCCTCTCATGTCCTCTTCATGTCCTCTTCATGTCCTCTTCATGTCCTCTTCATGTCCTCTTCATGTCCTCTCATGTCCTCTTCATGTCCTCTCATGTCCTCTTCATGTCCTCTCATGTCCTCTTCATGTCCTCTTCATGTCCTCTTCATGTCCTCTTCATGTCCTCTCATGTCCTCTTCATGTCCTCTCATGTCCTCTCATGTCCTCTTCATGTCCTCTTCATGTCCTCTCATGTCCTCTTCATGTCCTCTTCATGTCCTCTTCATGTCCTCTCATGTCCTCTTCATGTCCTCTCATGGACAAAACTGGTCACCTCCCACCTTCCACTTCTGTCTCTCTGTCTGACAGATCAGTATAACCCCAGTTCCCCAAGTGAATTGGAGCCACATTTGCCCTTTCATTCATTCATTCATTCACCAAGGAACATCTCTCTCATCCCACCCTTCCTTACAGAAGAGTCTCCCAAAACTCCCATTCATGCCTTTGTCATATCTCTTGTTCATACACCTACTAACTATTGGCACTTACCATCACTATCCTTACCAACAGGAACTATCCTACTGGTACCCCCACTGTATGTCTTGCTTCCTCTTAGAATGTAAGCTCTTGTGAGCGGGACCCTCTTACTGTCTCCTAATAATATCCAATAGTAACTGTGAGTCAATGTTGGTTAAAAGTTTGTCTGTGTATTTTCCCTTTACTCTATAAAGCACTGCCAGGAATAGTGGCGTTATAGAAATAATATATTAATAATAATAATAATAATAATGATAATAATAATAATAATAATAATGATAATAATAATAATTGAGTGACATAGAGATATTTATTTGAACATGATGAAAAACTCTGCCCCATTTTCTCTTTCTTTTTTCAGGCACTGGATTGATGGAAAAGCAGACGGAAGTTGATGGGAACAGTAAGAACCTTTGGATGAATATTTTCAGTGACACAGAGCTGGTGGCTAGTGACTGGTGGCTAGTGGCTATGTTGCCCCCCATAATGGCTCTCTCTGGAGGGGGTCTGTTAGAGCCCAGATCTCAGGCTTAGATTGAGATGTTTCAGGTTTATACCCCACTGTCCCCCTTGGGCATTTAGCTGCAGTTAAATGGATCAATTAAGGAGCCTACTCTAGGAACAGTGCCCTGGTTTATATAGTGAATAAAGTGCCCCCGAAGGCTGATTCATTTATACAGGTCATAGAACTCCGAGGTGACTTCTAATATCCTAAGCTCAGATTATAACTGATGACATCACTAAGCACTGTTTATAAGGATATAAATGAAATATAATATATCATTTAAAGGATATTCATGGCTCTTGTGTATTATAAGTAAATACTATGGGGCAAATTCACTAAGCGCCGAAGCGCCGAACGCTAGCGTCAATTCGCTAGTGTTGGGCAGTTTCGTTACTTCGCAAATTCACTAACGAACTCTGGCGTAACTTCGCTAGTGTCACTTCGCACCCTTACGCCTGGCGAATTTTCGCTACGGACGTAACTACACAAATTCACTAACGCGCGCAGTGTACTGAACGCTACCTTTTACGTTAGACTTCCTTCGCCACCTCAGACCAGGCGAAGCGCAATAGAGTAGATAGGGATTGCTTCAAAAAAAGTTAACATTTTTTCTAAGTCCCAAAAAACGCTGGCGTTTTTTCTATATTATGGGTGATAGGCTGAAAAAGATCGAAAAATTTTTTGGGGCTCCCCTCCTTCCCCCCTACATTTCCTAACTCATGGCACCTTAACTATACAGTGGGCACATGTGTAGGGCAAAATAAACATTTTATTTGATGTTTTGAAGGTTTCCCAGGCTTGTGTAGTGATTCTACGTATTCCTCCATTGAAATTTGAATTTGGCGCCGTATGCAAATTAACCATCGCTAGCGTAACTTTGCTTCGCTTAACGAATCAACGCTAGCGCAACTTCACAACCTTACGCTACCCCTGAGCGCAACTTCGGATTTTAGTGAATTTGCGAAGCGCTGGCAAAACTACGCCTGGCGAAGTGTGGCGAAGTGCGGCGAAGTTACGCCTGGCGCAACTACGAATCTTAGTGAATTTGCCCCTATGTGATTAGCACTGCTAAGACTCAGGCATTCTGGGATCATTTGTATCAAACTGATTTCTGGGGGGTCCTTATCACTTTTATGCCTTTTACCCCATATCCTAAAGCAACACCAAATGTTTAAAGTTCATCACTACAACTATATCAGCTGCACTATTGACCAGGGAATTTGGGGTAACTGTCCCCTGGAGATGCTGCTTGGGGTGCTTACGTTAGTTCTTAGCTTTCTGGAGGGTTGATTTGAGAATCAACGTTAGGATACCTGGAAAGGCCTTAGAGAATTGTGGGGAACTGTAGAATTAAGGGTTCCTGCATGCTGGGGGGTTTGTGGAATCCCTAGTGAAGACATGTTGTGGGTGACACAGGTAACTGTAAGAACATATGGAACATATGGAATTCCCAGTTAGTCACAGGTAAATACTCTCCTGCTATTCACTCACCCACTTACACCTTTGATTCCTTCTCCCAGGGCGACTCTCACTCACCTTTACAGGACAGAACCCAGAAGTTCTACTCCAGTGAGCCCCTCAGAACACTTAACTTGGACTTTACACTTCTAGAACATCCGGGGTCCCTCCTATACCCTGAAATACACACTTGGGCAATAATTTGGGGTACCGTCCCCTATGCCTATTCAGCCTAGCCTGAAATTAAACCCTTTCATTTTAATAACAACTCACTGCTGCCATTTAGTGGTCACAAAAAACATTACACCCAAATCCCATTTGAACTGTTCTTCACTTTATACGTCGGTGTAGCGGAGACTGAGGAACTCGAAGTAATGATTGTGGGAAATGTCACAAATACAAGAGTTTCCTGAGCAAACAACCCATTATCAGTATGTACATATATATATATATATATATAGGACATTGAGATAGTTGTACATTTATGCCCTCCCCTTTCAACAAAACAGGAATTGTTTGTTCATATATTGCAATATATTTAACTTGACCAACTGAATCACACTCACCCCTGATCCGACCGCTCCAACACTCACTCACCCTTGGTCTGGCCAGTCCTACACTCACTTACCCCTGGTCTGGCCAGTCCTACACTCACTTACCCCTGGTCTGGCCAGTCCTACACTCACTTACCCCTGGTCTGGCCAGTCTTTTACTCACTCACCCCTGGTCTGGCCAGTCCTACACTCATACTCACCTTGGTCTATCCAGTACTACACTCACACTCACCCCTGGTCTGGACAGTCCTTCGCTCACTCACCCATGATATGGCCAGTCCTACACTCACACTCACCCCTGGTCTGGCCAGTCCTACACTTACTCACCCCTGGTCTGGCCAGTCCTACACTCACACTCACCTCTGATCTGTCCAGTCCTACACTCAAACTCCCCCCTGGTCTGGCCAGTCCTTTACTCACTCACCCCTGGTCTGGCCAGTCCTATACTCACACTCACCCCTGGTCTGACCAGTCCTATAGTCACTCATCACTGGTCTGGCCCATCCTTCACTTACCCCTGGTCTGGCCAGTCCTACACTCACCCCTGGTCTGGCCAGTCCTACACTCATTCACCACAGGTCTGACCAGCACTACACTCACCTCTGGTCTGGCCAGTCCTACACTCAAACCTGGTCTGGCCAGTCCTGCTCTCACCCCTGCTCTGGCCAGTCCTACACTCATCCCTGGTCTGGCCAGTCCTACACTCACTCACCCCTGGTCTGGCCAGTCCTACACTCACTTACCCATGGTCTGGCCAATCCTACACTCATCCCTGGTCTGGCCAATCCTACACTCAAACCTGGTCTGGCCAGTCCTGCACTCACCCCTGCTCTGGCCAGTCCTACACTCATCCCTGGTCTGGCCAGTCTTACACTCACCCCTGGTCTGACCGGTCCTACACACACACTCACCCCTGGTCTGGCCAGTCCTACACTCACTCACCCCTGGTCTGGCCAGCCCTACACTCACTCACCCCTGGTCTGGCCAGTCCTACACTCACTTACCCCTGGTCTGGCCAGTCCTACACTCACTTACCCATGGTCTGGACAATCCTACACTCACACCTGGTCTGGCCAGTCCTACAATCACTCACCCCTGGTCTGGCCAGTCCTACACTCACTCACCCCCCTGATCTGGTCAGTCCTACACATACACTCAACCCTGGTCTGGCCAGTTCTACACTTACTCACCCCTGGTCTGGCCAGTCCTACAC
Source organism: Xenopus laevis (assembly GCF_017654675.1). Classification (NCBI taxonomy): domain Eukaryota; kingdom Metazoa; phylum Chordata; class Amphibia; order Anura; family Pipidae; genus Xenopus; species Xenopus laevis. Next base: position 159,104,031 of record NC_054375.1, read on the forward strand.
TCACCCCTGGTCTGTCCAGTCCTACACTCACACTCACCCCTGGTCTGGCAAGTCCTACAATCACGCTCACCCCTGGTCTGGCCAGTCCTACACTTACTCAGCCCTGGTCTGGCCAGTCCTACACTTACTCACCCCTGGTCTGGCCAGTCCTAAACTCACTTACCCATGGTCTGGACAATCCTACACTCACACTGGGTCTGGCCAGTCCTACAATCACTCACCCCTGGTCTGGCCAGTCCTACACTCACTCACCCCTGATCTGGTCAGTCCTACACATACGTTCAACCCTGGTCTGGCCAGTCCTACACTTACTCACCCCTGGTCTGGCCAGTCCTACACTCACCCCTGGTCTGTCCAGTCCTACACTCACACTCACCCCTGGTCTGGCCATTCCTACACTCACCCCTGGTCTGGCCAGTCCTACACTCACTCACCCTGGTCTGGCCAGTCCTACACTCACACTCACCCCTGGTCTGGCCAGTCCTACACTCAGTCACCCCTGGTCTGGCCAGTCCTACACTCACCCCTGGTCTGGCCAGTCCTACACTCACACTCACCCCTGGTCTGTCTAGTCCTACACTCACACTCACCCCTGGTCTGGCCGGTCCTACACTCATTCACCACAGGTTTGACCAGCACTACACTCACTGACCTCTGGTCTGGCCAGTCCTACACTCAAACCTGGTCTGGCCAGTCCTGCACTCACCCCTGCTCTGGCCAGTCCTACACTCATCCCTGGTCTGGCCAGTCCTACACTCACTCACCCCTGGTCTGACCAGTCCTACACTCACTTACCCATGGTCTAGACAATCCTACACTCATCCCTGGTCTGGCCAATCCTACATTCAAACCTGGTCTGGCCAGTCCTGCACTCACCCCTGCTTTGGCCAGTCCTACACTCATCCCTGGTCTGGCCAGTCCTACACTCACTCACCCCTGGTCTGACCGGTCCTACACACACACTCACCCCTGGTCTGGCCAGTCCTACACTCATACTCACCCCTGGTCTGGCCAGTCCTACACTCACTCACCCCTGGTCTGGCCAGTCCTACACTCACTTACCCCTGGTCTGGCCAGTCCTACACTCACTTACCCATGGTCTGGACAATCCTACACTCACACCTGGTCTGGCCAGTCCTACAATTACTCACCCCTGGTCTGGCCAGTCCTACACATACGCTCAACCCTGGTCTGGCCAGTCCTACACTCACTTACCCATGGTCTGGACAATCCTACACTCACACCTGATCTGGCCAGTCCTACAATCACTCACCCCTGGTCTGGCCAGTCCTACACTCACTCACCCCTGATCTGGTCAGTCATACACATACGCTCAACCCTGGTCTGGCCAGTCCTACACTTACTCACCCCTGGTCTGGCCAGTCCTACACTCACCCCTGGTCTGTCCAGTCCTACACTCACACTCACCCCTGGTCTGGCCAGTGCTACACTCACGCTCACCCCTGGTCTGGCCTGCCCTACACTTACTTACCCCTGGTCTGGCCAGTCCTACACTGACTCACCCCTGGTCTGGCCAATCCTACACTCACCCCTGGTCTGTCCAGTCCTACACTCACACTCACCCCTGGTCTGGCCAGTCCTACACTCACACTCACCCCTGGTCTGACCGGTCCTACACTAAACTTTCATCTGAGAATTCTAATTCATTATACATAAGGACTAAGTTTCCCTGCAACTTGCTACTATCAAGGTTAAAATTCCCAAACACGAAATGTGACAATATTTAGTGGCTTTAGACTGGATTCTGATGTAACTACACATGGGGAACTGGGAGTAACTTGTATCTGTCTGTGTATCAGGCACATTGGAGAGTGGCTTACGGAAAGTTCTGGGTACATTGGACAAACTGGTGAAGCTAATGAAGAAAATTCATGCCAATGGTAAGATTTCCAATAATGATGATATCAAATACTAGCTGTGCTCAAATCTACTTCAGATCCAACATACAAAGTCTAATTTATCCCCAGTCAACATGCCCATGTACTCTTCTCTAAACAGACACAACTGTCACACCAACACCCAACCCAAAATATTCAATTGATCCTTTTACACTGGTTCAAACACAAAAATCTCAGACTCACCCAGACTTACTTTGTGTGTAAATGCACCTTGGATACAACACACATCCATTGTCCAGTGTGTACAAACTCAAAGCTACACATTGTGCCCATGTATTCTGGATCCAATGCGCACCCACCATCCCATCTATGCCCAACTTAGTCTACTTATGGGTGCAATGCTCTTTTGTTTTCAGATGGCAAGAAAATTGCATGTGATCCAAACTGGGTTTATTTTGACCTCAGTTGTTACTACGTCTCCAGTGAAGCACTCGATTGGGAGGAATCCCAGAAACAGTGTCAGGCAATGAGTTCCCACTTGGTGGTGATCAACAGTAAAGCAGAGCAGGTGTGTGCCAGGTTTGTGTGAGTGTCTAGTGGATATGAATCCTTGAATACTGTCCTCTTTGTATAATCACATAATGAAACAATAAGAGAAAAACCTAAACAACAGAAATTGTAGGCTGAGACAGCCAAATTGCCCTATTTCTGTCCTTTTTGCCTCCCTCACCTCTGGCAGGTGGTCTCCTGGGTTAGATGGTGGGAGAGCTGTTGAGTTCTAAGTAGAACAAACGTTCATCAATGATATTTCCTTGTCTCTCCCAGAATTATGTGTTTGGTATAACAAAGGAGAAGGTCACCTGGCTGGGTCTGACTGATTCCGATGGGACCTGGAAATGGGTGGATGGAACGCCCTATGAGTCTGCCCCAACGTGAGTAGTTTCTATCAATATTTATACAATACATTCTGATTGAGATGTTGGCTATGAGATTCTTAGGTCTGATTGTGTTTCTTTGTAGGTTCTGGGATGAGTTGCAGCCGGATAATAACACAGTTAAGGGACAGCCGGGTACAGAGGACTGTGCCAACATGCGCCCCAGTGGATTGTGGAATGATGATCACTGCCAGCACCAGTACCAGTACATATGTGAGAGATCGATATGATGGGCACAATATTGTCCAAGTACAATTTCCTCCTTTCAATAATGACTGATAAACTCTCCCCAAATTCTGGCCCCAGTGCAATCCTATAATCCCACTGCTCCAGGGAACCTTTGTGCAATGAATTGACTCCAGTTGGGATTTACTTGCAGAATCTGTTTTGGGGGGGGGGGAAGTACATGTGTATATGGGCTAAATAAATACATTTTTGCACTATTCCAAAGTGTCAGTGTACTACTTGGATTTTGCTATGATCATTGTCAAACTAAACAGTTCTATGTGGTTCTTCTGTTTTTGCTTATTGTCTTTATCGGCCCTCCTGCTTCCTCACGCTAACAAGACTTCTTCAGCCTGCAGCAGGTAATTCACCTGATGGCTACAGAACTGGTGGATGTGCCGGAGGGCCTGAGGAATGAGGCCTATGTAAGAAGAAGTCAGAACCATATAGTAGGCCTGACACCATAGTGAAGTCAGGAGAAAGGCACCCTGCAAATGAGGTTCAGATTGTGGTGAGTAACTGAGTATCAGCTATTATAATACACTTTTAGTAAGGTGAGGGAGACAGTGTGAACTAGTTAGAACAGCTTTGTACTCCACTGAGTTTGGGGTAGTTCTCCAGGCAATGCCCACCAGACTGTAGGGATAGGACTACTTGGGAAGGCAGAGGAGGTAATACTATAATTTGGTTGGAGTTGGACTGTGTGGGAAGGGTGTGTAACTTTAATAAGCCAGTGGAGGAGGTTGTTGATGAAGAAAAGATCTTATGTCCTGCAAGTTTATCTCTTGGTTGATAAGATGGGTGTATTGATATTTCATTCATGACAAGGAAACTGAAGGAACTGTAGATGAATATGTAGATAGAAGTTAGTGGGCATTTCAGAGGCCAGTTATTTAATTTCTTGCAGGCAATTGTTACATAAGAAAAGAAAGGGACTGAAGACCAGGATAGGATAGAGTCTAGGGGACATTACCAGAAACCAGTGAGCAATGGAAGAAGAGCAGGTGCAAATGGGCTTCTCCATTGTTTTTCATTTTAACCTTTCAGAATAATGGATTTATTTTTGGTTCACAGGGGATAAACCTTGACTTATTAGCATAATTATTATTAGCCACTGAAATTCTTTCAACCAAGATCAATGTTTAAGACCTGCAATGGACTGTTAATGGGGCTGATTACGATGACTTTGAAGTACCATAGAATTTACGATGATTATGATTTTAAGGGCAACGCACCGCTGGTAGTAGGCCAAACATTGAAGAACTTTACACTTGGCCTAGTAGCTCCAGAAGGATAGATTTAAATTTCAGCAGGGGGTTAGATGTGTTTGGCCAGAGAGGAAGAAGGGTAGATGGGACCTCTCTAGGGAGGACTGTTTATCTGCAGTGGCTGTGAAGGTGAAGGTTGCAGTGGCAAGATGGAGAAAGTCTTGTCTATAAGATACACAGGAGCCCAAACTGTCACTGGCTGAAGCAATGCCTCCATACAAAACCTCCCAGAAGCCTTTATACAGGGGAATTAGATATTAAAGAGAATTTCTTGATGATCTGACTAGGTGAATGTTCCATGTTTGTGTAGCTCAGAACAAATTCTACTTCTCTCTGGCCTTCTACAGGGTTAAACAGTTGTTTTTCAAGAACATTGAGAAGTGAAGTACAATTTATTTTCAAAGGAAAGGAGGAAACAGATTGGGAGTATTTGAGCTGTCTCAGCGGCTTTCTGCCAGCACAGGTTCACGTGGCCTATTTATCTGCTCATATATAGGGACATCTCATGTGACTCAGCTGTGGTTCCCTGTGGATCTTCATCCTTGGTGAGTACTGGTGGATTCCTTAGCAGGTTTTGTGAAGCAAGAACCCTGTAGTTATTATCCTCTGCGGGCAGCTGGGAGTTACAGGTAGGATGGTCACTTTTCCCCAATAAAACTGGGCAGCACCAGGGCTGGGCACCAAACAGCCTCACAATGGACTGATGGTGCTCCATGGAAAGGTCTCAAACCAACTTTAAGCATTACTGCCAGACTACAAATCCCATCATACTTAAGTATTTTATCAATGGTTCACAAACTATACTTTATGCTTCCTACTGTACTTCTGCCATTGTCCTCTCAATGGGTCAACTTCACTTAGTTGCCCAGTCCTACTAAGAGAATATGGTGTTACCTTCCTATTGACCACACTCTGGTAACCTCTCACTGGGTAACCAGCAATTTATTCACAACACTAAACCTTATATTAGGCTTTAATGAAATTATATCATCATATCCATACCAAAATCCCCAAAATAACACCTCATTTACTTATGCCCCATTGAGTTGTTATGGTTTAACTGTTTCACTGTCATTGTTTGTTCGGACTACCTTCCAAGTAACATCCATGAGAAATAATTTCCTGTTATTGAAGTCAGTTCATGGATATTCAGCAAATAATGATAAAAACAGCTGGGTGTGCCCCTTACTTCCTGCCTGATAAGGAAATTAACACATTTGGGTGAAATTATTTAGAAATTCAGTGAATGTTTCCCTGACTAAACCTCTAATCAGTACTGTCCATTTGTCTCCTATGTACAGCTACAACCCAAGCAACAAGGGAAAAAAGAGGGGGAGTCAGGTTGAAAAGTTATTTGTAACCTTGTTATGAGCTAAGGGGGCCCAGTCTGAAGCTCAGTTAGGGGGAGATTTGGGGTGAGTGCTTATTTGTACCCTGGGTACCCCTGGAACTATAGCAGGGTGACTGTTACCCCAATGTTTCTATATATCTGTAACCTTGTTATGAGCTAAGGGGGTCCAGTCTGAAGGTCAGTTAGGGGGAGATTTGGGGTGAGTGCTTATTTGTACCCTGGGTACCCCTGTAACTATAGCAGGGTGACTGTTACCCCAATGTTTCTATATATCTGTAACCTTGTTATGAGCTAAGGGGGCCCAGTCTGAAGGCCAGTTAGGGGGAGATTTGGGGTGAGTGTTTATTTGTACCCTGGGTACCCATGAAACTATAGCAGGGTGACACCCCAATGTTTCTATATATCTGTAACCTTGTTATGAGCTAAGGGGGCCCAGTCTGAAGGCCAGTTAGGGGGAGATTTGGGGTGAGTGTTTATTTGTGCCCTGAGTACCCCTGGAACTATAGCAGGATGACTGTTACCCCAATGTTTCTATATATCTGTAACCTTGTTGTGAGCTAAGGGGGCCCAGTCTGAAGGCCAGTTAGGGGGAGATTTGGGGTGAGTGATTATTTGTAGCCTGGGTACCCCTGGAACTATAGCAGGGTGACTGTTACCCCAATGTTTCTATATATCTGTTACCTTGTAATGAGCTAAGGGGGCCCAGACTGAAGACCAGTTAGGGGGAGATTTGGGGTGAGTGCTTATTTGTACCCTGGGTACCCCTGGAACTATAGCAGGGTGACACCCCAATGTTTCTATATATCTGTAACCTTGTTATGAGCTAAGGGGGCCCAGCCTGAAGGCCAGTAAGGGGGAGATTTGGGGTGAGTGCTTATTTGTACCCTGGGTACCCCTGGAACTATAGCAGGGTGACACCCCAATGTTTCTATATACCTGTAACCTTGTTATGAGCTAAGGGGGCCCAGCCTGAAGGTCAGTTAGGGGGAGATTTGGGCTGAGTGTTTATTTGTGCCCTGGGTACCCCTGGAACTATAGCAGGGTGACTGTTACCCCAATATTTCTATACATCTGTAACCTTGTTATGAGCTAAGGGGGCCCAGACTGAAGGCCAATTAGGGGGAGATTTGGGGTGAGTGCTTATTTGTACCATGAGTACCCCTGGAACTACAGCAGGGTTACACCCCAATGTATCTATATATCTGTAACCTTGTTATGAGCTAAGGGGGCCCAGTCTGAAGGTCAGTTAGGGGGATATTTGGGGTGAGTGCTTATTTGTACCCTGGGTACCCCTGGAACTATAGCAGTATGACTGTTACCCCAAAAGTTGGCAGGATACTGGGCACAGAGTTAGAATAATCAATAGGAAAATTGGCAGAATACTGGGCATACGTATATGCAGAGGGATTAGCAAGTAAAGGTCTAGCCACTAATATTGTCTCTTTCCCCCAGGTGATGATGGATTATGATATTGGTATTGTCAGTGAAGAAGCTGTGTGTAAAACATTTTCAGGTAACATGGGATATGGAGTCACAGAGGAAAGGAAGGGCCCCTGCTAGTGAGCTCATAGGGCCACACAGGGAGGAGGGAGATAATTTAGATGAGATAATCCAAGTCTAGCCTGTAATATACTGTACATATCAGTGATGTAGATGCACCTTTTCTTCGGTTTTCTGAGTTCCTGGGTATTTATATATTATTTTAAAGTCCTGCTGGCCTGGTGCATAGTAACCAATCAAATTTAGCTTTTACAGTTGGCTGTAAAAAAAAATTAAAAAACAAATCACTGATTGGCTGATGGGAGTTACTGCCCAGGTGCAACTTTGCTCAGTGTTGATGAGTCCCAGGAGTGTAGTTAATGGTGGTGCGCTGCCTATAGGAGAGGTTTGGAGACCCAGTTACCCATCTCTAGCTGGGCCATCTTTCAGTTATCTCTGTTGTTTATGATTTGGTTTATGTTTTGTCTCTTCCCTTCATAATTATCTTCAGCTTCCAGAATGTCTCAATGGTTCCCTACAATCTCCTCCCGGATCCACTGTGCTCTCTCTGCCATGTGCGTTAGCCTCCTCATCATTAACATCATAGTCACCGTGAGCACCAGGCGTGAGTAAAACCTTCCACCATCATCATTTTAATTTCTTGGTGAATTAACTAAAGAGCGTCACAAATGTGGAAGCCATGCTAGTAGTGGTGAAGGACAATGGAAGCAGCTTCTTGTATTGATAGCTCTGTTGTCTTCTTTGGATCTAGCAGGGTTTAGAGTAGAGCTTTCTCCTGCACTCCCCATTTCCTACACATCTAGCACTCTAGTCAGTAAAACAATGACATGTTATAGTTTTTGATAGACTTTGAAATATGAAAAAATATGTATAGTATATACCCCTCCAACCTAGGCTATGATTGTTCTTCTGATCTTTCATTTGGTATGGGAAGTCTGAGGGCCTTCAAGTGAAGTAAACACCAGTTGAAAGGTGTAAAGTCATCGGTTCTTTCAAAATAAACTCCATTGCACCCTTGGATTCCTGCCCCAATCCTGGATTGTTGCATGCCCTGCTCCTCTCTGAGTTCTTTGTTGTATCATGAGAACATGATGCCCAATATGTCACATTGAGCTTGGATTTTCTTTGTATTTATTTCAGAGACAGAAGTGCAGTGCTCAAGCAACGGAGAGAATAATAAGATCTCAGTGCCAGGTATGGGGGCACACCTGGGGTCTGTAGCTGAAATATATTCAGTCCCAAGAGCAAAGAAAGGGAATATTTCACAAGAAAAGCATGATATGCAATTCCAGAGGGAAAGGTGCCCAAGCAGAGGAGAACATCCGAAGTCTAATTTGTATTTTACAGCTTGAGTGTCAATGTCCTTATTGTGCACTTGATTCTCTAGACAAAGAACATTTTACAAGATTAAAGGGTTGGCAGTGGTGTATTCAGGAGGGGCAGGTAGGGACATAGGTATCCCCCAGTGAAGCTCTTAACTGCCCCCTAATTTGCATGGAGGGTACACCCATTAGTGGTCTTGCATTGCGCCCATCACTTCTGTATTTGTTTATTGAAACCCATAGAGTGATATTTGAACCACAACCTTGAACCAGTTATTTCCCTGACATGACAGACTCCAGGTTGGCTAAACATTATTAATCTTCTTCATCATCATCATCATCATCATTTATTTATATAGCGCTGTCAAGATACACAGTGCTTTAAAAATTCCCATCTTTCCATGTAAAACTCAAGTATTGCTAATGCTAAAAACATTTGCATCTGTCCCCCAGATTCCATGAGCACCCCCTGCCCAGAGGACTGGTCTCTGTTTTCTGGCAAATGCTACTACTTCTCCAATGTGCCTGTATCCTGGGAGGAGGCAAAACACGCGTGTGAGAAGAAGAAATCAAACTTGATTGTGATCAACAGCAAAATAGAACAGGTGGGTGTTATTATATTATTATTATTATATAATAATAATAATAATAATGATAATAGCAATGAGTGAATGGAAATATGGAAGAACATTTTGTTGCTAGAGAATGGATGTGGATGCCATATTGATTTTTTAAGAGAGGTGCAGCCAAAGAATAGTTCATTTATTTACACTTATTTCATCAGGACTATGCCGTGAAGATCAGCTTGGGACAGTACACATGGATTGGACTCACTGAGATTGACAATGAATGGAAATGGGTGGACGGAACCCCCTATAATTCCAAACAAACGTGAGAACCAGAAGCTGAGTATTCCTTTCTGTGGGATGTGGCTACTCCACAACTGTCTGTGTCTTTCCAATGTAGCAAAATATTGTCTGTCTGTCCTGATGTTCTTGCTATACAAATGGGCAAATGGGAACCCAAGAACGTGCTGGACTATTATAGACCCACCACCAACATATTCTTCTCTCTGATTAAATGGATGGGGGGTGTTTCTGTCTCAATGCCGCACCTCTTAAAAAATACAATACTCTATTTCTTCCTCCATGGATGGTATCCTTCAATAATAGTTCTGCTATTTACCCAAGAAAATCATCTGTAGATTATTGGGGTGTCGTCTTCTGTTACTCAAGATTCTAACAGTTCAGTTGAGGTACAGCAGTGCACCCACCATCAGCATTTGTTTAAAACTTTTTCCAGACACTGATCTGAAGAGATGCAGATAACACAAACATTGAAGAGACATTCATCTCATATTGTCATCATGTTCCACCATGCCACAATTTGGTCAATAATAGGTCATTATCAGCCGAAATGAATGCTATGACATGATTTAAAAAAAAAAAGGAAGGCCCAATGATATTTAGATTTAATAATAGGAGAACAATCAAGTGTCCTGCAAAGGTTGAACCCCATGTTTCCTTACTAAAGGAGACCAGTCTTGAAGAGTATAATGACCCCCCGTTTTAGATAATTGTTCAGCATTTAGGCAAGACAGGGCCAATGAGCCTTACTATAATGGCTAACATGAATTGATCCACCATCCATGTTTAAACATATTCTCTCTGTATTGAAGGTACTGGAAAGAGGGGCAACCCAATAACTGGTCTGGCCATCTACTACCTGGAGGTGAAGACTGTGCCCAGATCCAGTTTGGAGGCCAGTGGAATGACGAGCACTGCAGCAATCCATGGCGGTACATTTGTGAGAAGAAGTCAGAAGTATAATTCATTGATACAAAAATAAAAATGAGCTGAGACCTCACTGTCTGCCAAAGATGTTTCCTAATAATTGGAATAAAAACATTTTGACTTTTATCCCAAATGCACGTGAATATTTAGCTGCTACTCTTGTGGCAAAGCCATTGTGGTACAACTAGTTACAACTCAGATTTCCTTTGCATCACTCATTTTTGGAATCCCTTATGTGGAAACCTTTTTTCCTAAAAGCTCTTCCCATAGGCACTTCCCGTTGGGTCCACTGTAAGAAAATAATTTTCATTTTTTTTAAAAAGGTAATGGTGACAGGTCCCCTTGAATGAGTAATAATGAATTTGGCCCAGTCTATTAGAGTGCATGAATCTCCGTTCTGCTCATACAGTATCACAAGTATCTGATGCTGGTTTTCCCACCACCAGAAGAAACCAATGCCATTTGTACAGGTAACACATGTAAGGGTCAAGTAAATTGGACTAACTTGCTAACTTGCAAGACTCCGGTTGAGCCCTATAATCCTCAGGATGAGCCCTCACAATGTTGCGGAGGCAGGGTGTTGTACAACTGTAACTTTATGTAGTGCACAATAATTGAGCACCAAGTGGTTCTTTGAACAATAACTGAACTGATTTATTAATTCAGATCCAAGTGGGAGACAATACAGAAGACAACAATGGTGTAAAAGTCAATACAAGGCAATCCAATTGTAGAGTCTTCCCTCTAATAGTGCTTGGGGGGGGGGGATATCAGTCCACCCAGAGTTTCTCCTGTTTCCTCTGGAGATACTTCTTATGTGGAACCCAGGTGGGATCTATTTAAGTCCCTATCACTTGTCTCTGGTTCCCTGACTATACAACAATGCCCTTGGGATCTAATTCCTGAAATCACTCCTCGGTGGAGCCAAAGCTGCTCAATATAGGTAACCCTAATCCTGCTTTCTCTCCTAAAGAGACAATCACAGGATTGAGCTAACCCTTGCTACTCCTGACTAATGATGATGGCTCCACGGGAGGTTAAATTCACTTAGGAGGGGTTCAGGGACACAGTAGGGGCGAAAGCCTCTGTCAGAAAAACCTCTGGAGTCCACATGGCTAAGGCATTACATATTATAGCACAACGCCACCTAGTGGCCAATAGCTAGGGGTCATACCGTGACCCAGGAAATGGGGAATTGCTCCCTTCTTTAAACTAAGGGTCCCCTTGTGCCCAATCCTTAGGAGAAGGCAAAGGAAATGGGGATACATTTATCAGTCCTGTACACACAGATAACAAAAGTTGCAAAAATAACTCACCAAATTTGAAGCTCCAGGTGAACCTGGCCCAAGCCCTCAGCAAAGGGAACAGAAATCCATATGTATGCAAGAACGGGACAGGCACTCACCCAAAATATGTTTAAAAATGCAAAAATATTCATTTAGATATTGTCTTAACTGCCGTACTCCAAGAAGAAGAGCTTGTGGAGCATAAAACTGTGAATAATAACCCTAATAAAGATGATTTTAATTATTAACATATTTCAGGGTGACCTGTATGGTTTTTGAGTGTATGTCCTACTCTAAATGGATTTCCCAGTGTTTGCTGTTATGGAAATACAATAAAAATGATTACCTTGATAGAGGTTTATGGGTGCGTTGAGGATCCTTCTTGGAGATTCCATCTCTTCTCATACCTCTCCCTATAATTAAACTTGTCATCAAGTATCTGAGCACCCAGGTCAGATGGCGACACATTAAGGAGATCAGTGGGTGCCACAATGGTGCACAGGCAGCAACACCCAGTTGTTTAGGGTTTCATATAAACCTTTGCCTTAATTGAAGCCCCTGAAGCCCCTGCACCCAAAGAGAGGCTCCACTCTTTACTGGAAATGCTATAAATGGAACCTATAGGCTCGGGTAGCAAATTCCAAGGGTGCAAGGACCAATGTACAAAGAAATATGGTGCTTTGCTCTTGTTTTTGCACTTTGACCCTTTGTAAATGATCCTAAATTGGTGTTTTTTTCAGCCCGAACCACAGTACCAGGTAAGTTTGCAACTGTATATGTTAAATACTCCTGTGCTGTTCTTCCTTCTATGAAACAGCTCAGCAAGGTGCGTCAATTAAAAATGGTAAAATCCATGTTTTATTGTTTTTTTTAGGCAAAGGGTAACAATTTGCATAAACTGAATTTGCTGCACTGTGGCCCCAGCCTTTCATGGCACAGGGGCCCCAGCAACTCTTAGTTGCTTTTCTATGTGTCCTGATACGGAAACATGTTTTTCACACTTCTGTTTAATTAGTGAAAACCTCTCGGATATACAGGAGGTCATTTATGTAAAAGGGAAAAAACTTTTATTAGAATATAGGGGAAAGGCTCACATGCCTACTATGGCACTAAATCATGATCATGCCTATGAGTTTTCAATCTTTTTATGTCCTAATAAAAGCTTTTCCCTTTTCATAAATCACTACCTTCCTGTGTATTTGAGAAACTTTCAATATTTTGTGTTTTAACACACAGACTCAGCCAGGCAATTACAGGGCCTGTAAGTCTGACATCTGTGGGGGCAAGTTATTTGAAGATCTGTTAAGGCATCACATTTGTGGTTGTTATTTGGAGCATGGCACAATAATTAGGAATCAGGTAGCCTTCATGGGGTGGGGGGCAAATCATGCCAAAGATTTTTGCTTGCATTTGTGATGTAGTAAGTAGGAAGGAACACATAGGGGGTTATTTATCAAGGTCCGAATTTATCTCAGTTTTTCTAATACAACTCCAAGCAACTCCGAATTCCCGAATGGATCTTATTTATGAAGAAAAAAGCCAGAAAAAATAGGGTCGGGCAAAACTTCCAAGCTTTCCCTGAGTTTTCCGCAAAAACTAAGATTTTGTCGTTGAGTTTCCGGAGTTTTTTGCTCTGAAACCCCAAAATCATCGGATATCAGTACGAACATCAGTGCAGACACCGGGACATTGTCCATTGACTTATACAGGACCTCAAGAGCTTTTAGATGTGGGGGTTTCGGATTCAATGTTTTTAAACCACCGGACTTTAATAAATCTCAAAAAATAGTTTTTTTTATGCTCCGAAAACTACGAATTATTCGAGGTTCGGATATTCGGAGATTGCTAAATAACCCCCATAATGAGCTACTGGTATCAATACTCAGCACAATATTAACAAGGGACTGGTCCAACTGCCCCTCTTTTTGCATCTGCAGGGAGTTTTTTCAGTTTTGAGGCAAAAATGATGCTAAAAACAATTAAATGTAATGAAAAAGAAGACAATATAGCGGATATCTATCTATATAAAAAGCAGAAGTGATGTAAGTTCCATACAATTTCCTTGACTTCCTCGTTTGTGTTGCTCAGTGAGACGGGGAGCAGTGATTGTGCACAGTCAGGTCCAAGAGACTCCCAACTGGTGAGTTCATTCATTATATTCCGCTTTACTTTATTTACATTTTCTTTTTAAAAATCTCAGAATCTTTTTATTACAATTTACTGGTAGATTTTTTTGTAATCTTTAATGACTCTGTACATGAAATAAAAGAAGAAGAGAACGTTAACATATTCTCCGTTATAAAGCTACTGTAACTTAATAGTAAGATGGTCTACTATAAAATAGTAAATGGTTCCAACAGCAGAAAGGTATTAGGTGTTCCCTTGTGAAGTGCCAAAATCTTGTCTTCCTATTCCTTGGTGAATAGTTTTGGCTACTGCTACAATTCAATTCTTATCCCCACCACAATGCATTGGCATGACTTGCCTGATATCATCAACGGAAAATATAAAACAGCCCTGATAATCTGATAATGCAAATACAATGTGCAAAAATCTTCATGTTTTTTGCACGATGCAGTATTTTCTCTCAAATTACCAGCATATTTCAAAGAAGTTTGCACAAAATTTACTAAATTGGCATCTGCATTGGTAAATCAAGTGCACACCTTGACTTGCTGGCAAGAATGTGGGCGAGAGTTGGGTTTAGTGAGCCGTCCATTAGGTGCAAGTCAGTTGGGTGAGTAGTAGGTGCAACATGGACAGGGACGTAACATCTCATCAAGACGGATCTTCAATCTAAGGCTCCCCTGTATCTCCTGTACTTGCATTTAAATGGAGGAGGTGTAGATGCAAAAACTTTTGTGAAGAACATTCCTAATCAATTTTGCACCGTACCTTGCATCAGTAATTTATCCCTTCAAAGCACCAATTCAAAATCCCTTCCTTGGTCACAAATGTTCTGGTATTTTGAGGGTATTTTTGATTATGGCTAATGATGACCATGTAACGGAACATTTTGGTGTAAAGATCATTCAATTTGTGTTATTTATGTTGTGTAATGGTGATTCTATCATAAACTGTGATTTCTAATTACCGAAACATTGCATTCAGTTCACATAGTAACTTTGGGGTCCATTTATAAAACCTTGATTTATTCTTGTAGAATTTTTAGGGGGAACACTCACATTTTGAGAGATTTATTATACCCCAAAGCTGCTAAAGATCCCAATCCCAAATGACTCCATCATGTACAAGTCAATGGCAGATGTCCCTGAAGTCGTGACATTATGACCGACGCTGGATAACCCGATAAAGTCGGGGTTTCGGGCGACAACTCTAAAAAATCGTTCAATTCGGGCACAATCCATATGATACAAATTGAAGCTTGATTTTGAGTTAAATTTGTGGATGGGATTTAGGTCGCGTTCGGGTTTTAATAAATAACCCCCAAATCTATCTGCACCCGATCCCTTATAAAACTGGCAGGAAAACCACATTTTTCTGCTTCTGCAAACTCACTCTGCTTATCTGATCTGTTCATTTATACGGAATAGAACTGCTTTAAAGTGTCTTTTTTATGCTTATCAGAATTGTGCTGCAATAAATGAGCAGTTTATTATAAATGATGAAGAAGATTTCAAATCCAACCAACAGTTTAACGAAGGGCAATTAAAGTCGTCAGGAATCCACAGCTCCCTTATCCTTATGGAAGTCAAACTTGGATCGATACTTTTAGTTTTTATTGGTTTGAACAAACATATATATATATATAAAACATCCTTTATTGAATTAAAAACCTGCGTCTGCTTCCAGACCGGTAATGCTTGAACCCTAGTTTGGTGGAGCACCTAGAAAACTAGATAATACACCACAATTGACATCAAAGAGAAAAGTAGGAACACACGGGCAGATTGTATGCAGAGACTGCCCCACTTGAGCTTACTAGTGGCCGGTTGTAAGGGGTAAATGGAGCAGGTACAACTCTCCTATAAACCTGTCCTGTTATAAAATGCTACAGATAAACAAGCAGGTCACAGAGATCAGGGTTATTCTTTATTCCTTTACTGCATGTGATTAAACAGGGCAAACACATTACCATCAATGATCTTTAGGCGGTTACCGTATATGAACATTTGACCTGCTTTATTAACCAAGCCATCTTCAAACTCCTTGTTTGAGTCAAAGTCCATAATAAATCAAACTTCTTATGATGTTTCCCCTTTAATGTGTCTAACAGGATTCTTCAGGATGATGGATAATGTGTATTCGAACATCGATTTCATAAAGGAAGAGAAAAAAACTGCAGAAATAAGAAACTCCAGCACTAGAAAAACTAGTGGTAGGTCCTTCAACGAAAAGCCTGAAATTGGGGGGATGGGCAAGATATCAGAAAAAAAGAGCAATAGGCCAATATATCAAATTTTGTAGCCAGCCCAGACTTCAAAATCTTTGTGTGGTTTTGTATGAAGTACTAAAAAATTATCATAAAACCAAAAACATTCACAACTGAAACCAGCCAAGATGACAAAGAAGTCAATGGGGAGTGTATATTTACTGTAGAATTTTGGCAAGTGGACATTTACTTCCACAAAAATGTGACAACTTCAAATATCTTGAAAAGGCACCGCAAACACAGTAATTTTTCTTTTTTTGCACAACTGGACGCGATCGTGATTTACACCTTCATGAATACCAGGAGGTGTCGAGATGGAGATTATCAATGATTTTTTTGCTTGAAATTTGATAAATGTGCCAATTATTGTTAGAAATGTGCTTATTGCAAAGACAGGGTTACACACTTACACACTATTGTTTCATGCCCAGAAAGTACAAGGGCACTAAATGGCACAAAATTGTTCTCCTCTGTGTTTTTTGTCCAAGGTCTGGCTGTGCTCGTTTGATGGATAAAAAACACAAAACGAAGACACCTCCATCCTTACTGCCTGCTCTCTAACTTGCTTGTCTAAAGAATGGGAGGGAGAGTGGGTTCTAAGGATGTAGTACTGGAGCACCTTAATATTAAATGAAAACCATCTTTATTGAAACTTTGGCTCAATTACAAAGGCCAAGTATGAAATGAGATAATTTTGGTTGAGAATGCATGATGATCTTTAAGACTTGTCATCTCTTTTCTCTCCCAATCTTCTTCAGCTTCTAGAATTTCCCAGCGGGTTCCATCATCCACCCTGCGCCTCCTCTGTGGACTCTCTGCCCTCTGTGTTGTTCTCCTCATCCTCAATATCACTGTCACCTTCACAAGTAAGTAGTAGGAGCCATTCTCTGAGGTGTCAAACCTTAGTGCTATCACTCTGCAAAGTACAACTTTCAGTTGCTGGTCTTGGTTGTGGTCACCAGAGATATTGTCTTCAACTCTTTCTGTTCAGAAGTGGTCAATCTGATTTATTAGAGGCCCAACTCATTCACCCCATTGCTATGAGATGGAAAAAAAACATCATCTACATTTGTACAAAATGGATATTAGTGTGACAGAGTACTTTAGCGCTAGGACTTTTTGGCCAGATCAGAATGCAGTAGGGTAGTACGAGGGCAATGCTATTCCTTTAAAGTTGTAATGTAAGGGGTTTCATTGCAAGTAGGAGGATTGTGTTGAGAAGACACAAAAATTCCTAAACAAAACATGCACCATATTCCAAGTTCTTAAGTTCTTTCTTCCTTCTGTTCTCTGTATTGTATCATTTAACATTTCTGCTTAATACTAACTGACATTTTGTTATTTCAAAGTCTAGAGTTCATCCAAACTCAAATGTAAAAAAAAACAGAAGTTCCCTCACTTCTTGGTAAGGATAAGAGATTGTGTAAAAGGTAAAAGATTTCTAGAATGGACCAGAATATCCAGCCACAAAGAATGGATCCACCTCTAAAAACCACATTTATCCCTCCCACGGGTACTATAGCCCACGGATCCCCAACCTTTATTTACCAGTGATCAACATTCAGATGTAAAAAGAGTTGGGGAGCAACACAAGCATGAAAAAAATCCTGGAGGTGCCAAATAAGAGCTGTGATTGGCTATTGGTAGTGCCTATATGGACTGGACACCTACATGAGCCTCTGTCTGACAGTAAACCTGTTTTTTATGCACCAAAACTTACCTCCAAGCCAGTAACTCAAAAATAAGTTCCTGCTTTGAGGCCACTGGAAGCAACATCCATGGGGTTGATGAATAACATATTGCACACAAGCCACTGGTTGGGGATCCCTGCTATAGTCCAAGGTTCGCTCATAGATATGGTTCATATATATACAGATATTTTAAATATTTGGGTACAGACAACTTATTTCTAATTTTGGTTCTGTACATGACCACAATTAATTTTAAATGAAGCAACTCAGATGCAGTTGAACTGCAGACTTTCAGCTTTAATTCAGTGGGTTGAACAAAAAGATTGCATAAAAATGTGAGGAACTAAATCAATTTTTAACACAATCACTTCATTTCAAGGGCTCAAAAGTAATTGGACAATTGAGTCAAAGGCAATTTCATGGGCAGGTGGGGGCAGTTCCTTTGTGGAGTGTAGGTGGGTCTGTATTGTAAGAACTGGTGCTGTGTTATTGACCGTCTGTATGTGGAAGATCATGCAAAGCTAAAAGTGACATGGTTTTCCTGAAGACTTGAAGACACCAGAAACCCAAGAAAATTTCAAGAAAAAACAAGTTGAGTGAGACCAGACAAGTCCATGTCCTGAGTGTTATAATCCAGTCCTGGATTTTTTTAAATTCACTCATAGCTCCACACATAAAATGGTAACATGACCTAAGGTTTCATAAATGTATGGAATGTATCATTATCACACTCATGACATGGGGCATTTACATACTACATGATATTTGTATCTGCTGGTATAGTTTTGGTGCCATTTTATGATATTGCATTATCTAAGCCTCCACTGGCTTGACTTCAACACCTTTATTATTATCATTATCATTAATAATAATAATAATAATAATAATAATAATAACATGTATTTACAAAGCTCAACCACACTCTGCAGGGCTGTACAATAATTCAAAGGCATAATTCAAACTTTTTGTTTACTGTTCCTTTCATTTTTCAGTAGCAGCCTAAACCTGCAAGTTCACTTAAATATCAAAAATCTTTGTTTCCTTTATTTACTTATATTGTTATTTCAGAATCTTCTCCCAATTGTTCGAATGTCATGAAGACAGAAGTGATCTCTGATTCTGGTAATGGTCGCTATTCATGTTTCCCAGTCTGGTCCAGTCCTACACCATACCTACATCATATCTAACTAAGTCCGCATGAATGTGTTGATTCAGAGTCCACTGACCATTCTCCTCCTCATTCTGCTATAATTGTATGTCTACCACTGTATGAGAACTCCCCCCCCAACTTTGTCATTGGTTCCATGTGTACCAAGACACCAGGGTTGTTCCACCACATGCAAAACCCTAGTACAAGGCAAGTAGCAGACTGTTCTACCACATGCAGAACCCTAGCATCAGGCAAGCAGCAGACTCTTCCACCACATGAGGAACCCTAGCACCAGGAAAGCAGCAGACTGTTCCACCACATGCAGAACCTTAGCACCAGGCAAGCAGCAAACTGTTCCACCACAGGTAGAAGAACACTAGCAGCAGGCAAGCAGCAGACTGTTCCACCACATGCAGAACACTAGCACCATGCAAGCAGCAGACTGTTCCACCACATACAGAAGCCTAGCACCAGGCAATACAATTGTCTGTTTGTGTTACTTGCCGTAATTTGTCATAAAATTTTCTACACAAATCTTGGGGTTTGTTTCCACATATGGATACATCCCTTGGCTTGACCCTATAGCCATCGACCAAACCTTACCTGTCCATGTTCTACAATATTTAAGGGTACACAAGATATTCCCATTAGTTCTCTTGCATTGTGCCCATGGCATCTGTACATGACCACTCATTTCCCTGACATGACAGACCACCCGACTGCCCAGGCCAGCTAGAAACGATGATCCTTCCCATCTTAGAGTTGCCATGTAAAACTCAAGTATTGCTAATGCTAAAAACATTTGCATCTGTTCCCCAGATTCCATGAGCACCCCCTGCCCAGAGGACTGGTCTCTGTCTTCTGGCAAATGCTACTACTTCTCCAATGTGCCTGTATCCTGGGAGGAGGCAAAACACGCGTGTGAGAAGAAGAAATCAAACTTGATTGTGATCAACAGCAAAACGGAACAGGTGGGCAAATGTGCAAATATGAGCATCCCATTATTGGGGTACAGGATGAGGTATCTTCAATTTACAGATAGGGATGTAGGTGAATGATGATGTATTCAGAGCATGGGGGCAGTATAGTGTAATACAATAATAATAATCATAATGAGTGAATGGAATTGTGAATTAAATGGTAAAGAAAGAGATTGGATACCATATTGTTTTTTTAGGGGAGATGAACTAAAGTCTATTTTATTTCATCAGGACTATGCCGTGAAGATCAGCTTGGGACAGTACACATGGATTGGACTCACTGAGATTGACAATGAATGGAAATGGGTGGACGGAACCCCCTATAATTCCAAACAAACGTGAGGCCCAGAAGCTGAGTATTCCTCTCGGTGGGATGTGGCTACTCCACAACTGTCTGTGTCTTTCCAGTGTAGCAAAATATTGTCTGACTCTCGTGATGTTCTTGCTATACAAATGGGCAAAAAGAAACCCCATAACATGCTGGACCTTGATAAACCCAACACCAACATATTAAATGGATTGGGGGGTGTTCATTGAGTCCAATTAAAGATTCCTTCTCATTGTCTTGACCAATTAATAATACAAAGCTCTGGTTCTTCCTCCATGTATTGTATCCTTCAATATTAGTTCTGCTATTTACCCAAGAGAATCATCTGTAGGTAATTGGGGTGTCTTCTTCTATTACTCAAGATGCTATTAGTACTGTTCAGGTACAGCAGTGCACCCACCATCAGCATTTGTTTGAAAAATGTTCCAGACACTGAAGAAATGGAGATAAAACAAACATTTCCCAGACATTCATCTTATATTGTCATCATGTTCCACCATGCCACTCCTTGGTCAATAACAGGACATTATCAACCGAAATGAATGCTATGACATGATTTAATGAGGTGTTCTGTGACCTTCCATGTTTGAGCATGCCATATCAAAACAAAGTTTACTACATATGTACTTTTCACTCCTCAGTCTACTCAACGAAAGGCTCTATATGAGTCTTCATTTTATAGGTAGTTGAATTCCAAGCTTGGGCTGTTACGGGTTCTTCCATAATAAAAAAGGAAGGTCTAATGATTTTAGATTTAATAATGAACAATCAAGTGTCTTGCAAAGGTTGAACCCCATGTTTCCTTACTAAAGGAGACCAGTCTTAAAGAGTATAATGACCCCCCGTTTTAGATAATTGTTCAGCATTTAGGCAAGACAGGGCCAATGTGCCTTACTATAATGACTAACATGAATTGATCTACCATCCATGTTTTAACACAACAAATATACCATTTATATGACTTCTCTCCTAACATTAATGTATATAGAAGCTCACTATATTCTCTCTGTATTGAAGGTACTGGAAAGAGGGGCAACCCAATAACTGGTCTGGCCATCTACTACCTGGAGGTGAAGACTGTGCCCAGATCCAGTTTGGAGGCCAGTGGAATGACGAGCACTGCAGCAATCCATGGCGGTACATTTGTGAGAAGAAGTCAGAAGTATAATTCATTGATACAAAAATAAAAATGAGCTGAGACCCCACTGTCTGCCAAAGGTTTTTCCTAATAATTGGAATAAAAAAAATTTGCACTTTATCCCAAATGCACGTGAATATTTAGCTGCTACTCTTGTGGCAAAGCCATTGTGGTCCAACTAGTCACAACTCAGATTTCCTTTGCAGCACTCATTTTTGGAATCCCTTATGCGGAAACCTTTTTTCCTAAAAGCTCTTCCCATAGGCACTTCCCCTTGGGTCCATTATAAGAAAATAATTCTTATTTTTAAAAACGATTTACTTTTTCTCTGTGATAAAAAAGCCATAACTTGTGGAGGCGGGGTAAATGGATTTTGGTTGACGGTTGATGCTTTGGATATCGGCTAAATCTGTGCAGAAACAAAGCATGGTGATGCAAGGTCACAGATTTTAAGGTAATGGTGACAGGTCCCCTTGATTGAGTAATAATGAATTTGGCCCAGTCTATTAGAGTGCATGAATCTCCGTTCTGCTCATACAGTATCACAAGTATCTGATGCTGGTTTTCCCACCACCAGAAGAAACCAATGCCATTTGTACAGGTAACACATGTAAGGGTCAAGTAAATTGGACTAACTTGCTAACTTGCAAGACTCCGGTTGAGCCCTATAATCCTCAGGGTGAGCCCTCACAATGTTGCGGAGGCAGGGTGTTGTACAACTGTAACTTTATGTAGTGCACAATAATTGGGCACCAAGTGGTTCTTTGAACAATAACTGAACTGATTTATTAATGCAGATCCACATGGGAGACAATATAGAAGACAACAATGGTGTAACAGTCAATACAAGGCAATCCAATTGTAGGGTCTTCCCTCTAATAGTGCTTGGGGGGGGGATATCAGTCTACCCAGAGTTTCTCCTGTTTCCTCTGGAGACACTTCTTATGTGGAACCCAGGTGGGATCTATTTAAGTCCCTATCACTTGTCTCTGGTTCCCTGACTAGGCAACAATGCCTTTGGGATCGAATTCCTGAAATCACTCCTCGGTGGAGCCAAAGCTGCTCAATATAGGTAACCCTAATCCTGCTTTCTCTCCTAGAGAGGCAATCACAGGATTGAGCCAACCCTTACTAGTCCTGACTAATGATGATGGCTTCACGGGAGGTTAAATTCACTTAGGAGGGGTTCAGGGACACAGCCGGGGTGAAAGCCTCTGTCAGAAAAACCTCCGGAGCCCACATGGCTAAAGCATTACATATTATAGCACAATAGCACAATAGCTAGGGGTCATACCGTGACCCAGGAAATGGGGAATTGCTCCCTTCTTTAAACTAAGGGTCCCCTTGTGCCCAATCCTTAGGAGAAGGCAAAGGAAATGGGGATACATTTATCAGTCCTGTACACACAGATAACAAAAGTTGCAAAAATAACTCACCAAATTTGAAGCTCCAGGTGAACCTGGCCCAAGCCCTCAGCAAAGGGAACAGAAATCCATATGTATGCAAGAACGGGACAGGCACTCACCCAAAATATGTTTTAAATGCAAAAATATTCATTTAGATATTGTCTTAACTGCCGTACTCCAAGAAGAAGAGCTTGTGGAGCATAAAACTGTGAATAATAACCCTAATAAAGATGATTTTAGTTATTACATATTTCAGGGTGACCTGTATGGTTTGTGAGTGTATGTCCTACTCTAAATGGATTTCCCAGTGTTTGTAATCAATAAAAATGATTACCTTGATAGAGATTTATGGGTACCTTGAGGATCCTTCTTGGAGATTCCATCTCTTCTCATACCTCTCCCTATAATGAAACTTGTCATCAAGTATCTGAGCACCCAGGTCAGATGGCGACACATTAAGGAGATCAGTGGGTGCCACAATGGTGCACAGGCAGCAACACCCAGTTGTTTAGGGTTTCATATAAACCTTTGCCTTTATTGAAACCCCTGAAGCCTAATAAAACTTCAAGCATTAACACAAAAGTGAAAACACCTACCTGCACCCAAAGAGAGGCTCCACTCTTTACTGAAAATGCTATAAATGGAACCTATAGGCTCAGGTAGCAAATTCCAAGGGTGCAAGGACCAATGTACAAAGAAATATGGTGCTTTGCTCTTGTTTTTGCACTTTGACCCTTTGTTTGTAAATGATCCTAAATTGGTGTTTTTTTCAGCCTGAACCACAGTACCAGGTAAGTGTGCAACTGTATATGTTAAATACCCCTGTGCTGTTCTTCCTTCTATGAAACAGCTCAGCAAGGTGAGTCAATTAAAAATGGTAAAATCCATTTTTTATTGTTTTTTTTTTGTGAAAGGGTAACAATTTGCATAAACTGAATTTGCTGCACTGTGGCCCCAGCCTTTCATGGCACAGGGGCCCCAGCAACTCTTAGATGCTTTTCTATGTGTCCTGATAAGCAAACATGTTTTTCACGCTTCTGTTTAATTAGTGAAAACTTCTCGGATTTACAGGAGGTCATTTATGTAAAAGGGAAAAAACTTTTAGTAGAATATAGGGGAAAGGCTCACATGCCTACTATGGCACTAAATCATGATCATGCCTATGAGTTTTCAATGTTTTTATGTCCTAATAAAAGCTTTTCCCTTTTCATAAATTACTACCTTCCTGTGTATTTGAGAATCTTTCAATCTTTTGTGTTTTAATACACAGACTCAGCCAGGCAATTACAGGGCCTGTAAGTCTGACATCTGTGAGGGCAAGTTATTTGAAGATCTGTTAAGGCATCACATTTGAGGTTGTGTTTTGGAGCATGGCACAATAATTAGGAAACAGGTAGCCTTCATGGGGGGGGGGGGCAAATCATGCCAAAGATTTTTACTTGCATTTGTGATGTAGTAAGTAGGAAGGAACACATAGGGGGTTATTTATCAAGGTCCGAATTTATCTCAGTATTTCTGATATCCAACTCCGAGCAACTCAGAATTCCCGAATGGACCTTATTTATGAATAAAAAAAGCCAGAAAAAATAGGGTTGGGCAAAACTACTGAGCTTTCCCTGAAAACTCCAAATTGTTCTGAGTTTTCTGCAAAAACTAAAAAATTTTCAGAGTTTCCGGAGTTTTTTACGCTAAAACCCCAAAATCATTGGATATTGGTACGAGCATCAGTGCAGACACTGGGACCTTGTCCATTGACTTATACAGGACCTTGAGAGCTTTTAGATGCCAGGGTTTTGGATTCAACGTTTTTAGACCACCAGACTTTCATAAATCCCAAAAAATTCGTAGTTTTATTTTTTTTTGCTCTGAAAACTACGAATTATTAGTGGTTTGGATATGCGGAGCTTGATAAATAACCCCCATAATGAGCTACTGGTATCAATACTCAGTACAATATTAACAAGGGACTGGTCCAACCGCCCCTCTTTTTGCATCTGCAGGGAGTTTTTTCAGTTTTGAGGCAAAAATGAAGCTAAAAACATAATGTAATGAAAAAGAAGACAATATAGCTGTTATCTCTATATAAAAAGCAGAAGTGATGTAAGTTCGATACAATTTCCTTGACTTCCTCGTTTGTGTTGCTCAGTGAGACGGGGAGCAGTGATTGTGCACAGTCAGGTCCAAGAGACTCCCAACTGGTGAGTTCATTCATTATATTCCGCTTTACTTTATTTACATTTTCTTTTTAAAAAATCTCAGAATCTTTTTATTACAATTTACTGGTAGATTTTTTTGGAATCTTTAATGACTCTGTACAAAATGTGAAATAAAAGAAGAAGAGAAGGTTATCATATTCTCCGTTATAAAGCTACTGTAACTTAATAGTAGGATGGTCAACTATAAAATAGTAAATGGTTCCAACAGCAGAAAGGTATTAGGTGTTCCCTTGTGATGGTGCCAAAATCTTGTCTTCCTATTCCTTGGTGAATAGTTTTGGCTACTGCAACAATTCAATTCTTATCCCCACCACAATGCACTGGCATGACTTGCCTGATATCATCAATGGAAAACATAAAACAGCTCTGATAAATTGTTAATGCAAATACAATGTGCAAAAACGAACAAATTACCAGCGTATTTCAAAGAAGTTTGCACAAAATTTACCAAATTGGACATAAATTGGCATCTGCATTGGTAAATCAAGTGCACACCTTGACTTGCTGGCAAGAATGTGGGCGAGAGTTGGGTTTAGTGAGCCGTCCATTAGGTGCAAGTCAGTTGGGTGAGTAGTAGGTGCAACATGGACAGGAATGTAACATCTCATCAAGACGGATCTTTATTCTAAGGCTCCCCTGTATCTCCTGTACTTGCATTTAAATGGAGGAGGTGTAGATGCAAAAATTTTGCGAAGAACATTCCTAATCAATTTTGCAATTTATTTGATATAATTATAATTTATCCCTTCAAAGCACCAATCCACGGTGATATTTTTACCAACATTGGGCAGATTTGCACCTGGACAGTAACCCATGACAACCAATCACATTTGCCTTCCTTGGTCACAAATGTTCTGGTATTTTGAGGGTATTTTTGATTATGGCTAATGATGACCATGTAACGGAACATTTTTGTGTAAAGATCATTCCATTTGTGTTATTTATGTTGTGTAATGGTGATTCTATCATAAACTGTGATTTCTAATTACTGTAACATTGCATTCAGTTCACATAGTAACTTTGGGGCTCATTTATTTAAACCTTGATTTTTTCTTGTACAGTTTTTAAAGGGAAAACTCACATTTTGAGAGATTTATTATACCCCAAAGCTGCTAAAAATCCCAATCAAAAATGACTCCATCATGTACAAGTCAATGGCAGATGTCCCTGAAGTCGTGACATTGTGACCGACGCTGGATAACCCGATAAAGTCGGGGTTTCGGGCGACAACTCTAAAAAATCGTTCAATTCGGGCACAATCCATATGATACGAATTGAAGCTCGATTTTGAGTTAAATTTGTGGATGGGATTTAGGTCGGGTTCGGGTTTTAATAAATAACCCCCAAATTTATCTGCACCCGATCCCTTATAAAACTGGCAGGAAAACCACATATTTCTGCTTCTGCAAACTCACTCTGCTTATCTGATCTGTTCATTTATAAGGAATAGAACTGCTTTAAAGTGTCTTTTTTATGCTTATCAGAATTGTGCTGCAATAAATGAGCAGTTTATTATAAATGATGAAGAAGATTTCAAATCCAACCAACAGTTTAACGAAGGGCAATAAAAGTCGTCGGGAATCCACAGCTCCCTTATCCTTATGGAAGTCAAACTTGGAACGATACTTTTAGTTTTTATTGGTTTGAACAGACATATATATATATATATAAAACATCCTTTTTCGAATTAAAAACCTGCGTCTGCTTCCAGACCGGCAATGCTTGAACCCTAGTTTGGTGGAGCACCTAGAAAATTAGAAAATACACCACAATTGAAAGAGAAAAGTAGGAACACACAGGCAGATTGTATGCAGAGACTGCCCCACTTGAGCTTACTAGTGGCCGGTTGTAAGGGGTAAATGGAGCAGGTACAACTCTCCTATAAACCTGCCCTGTTATAAAATGCTACAGATAAACAAGCAGGTCACAGAGATCAGGGTTATTCTTTATTCCTTGACTGCATGTGATTAAACAGGGCAAACACATTACCATCAATGATCTTTAGGGGGTTACCGTATATGAACATTTGACCTGCTTTATTAACCAAGCCATCTTCAAACTCCTTGTTTGAGTCAAGGTCCATAATAAATCAAACTTCTTATGACGTTTCCCCTTTAATGTGTCTAACAGGATTCTTCAGGATGATGGATAATGTGTATTCGAACATCGATTTCATAAAGGAAGAGGAAAAATCTGCAGAAATAAGAAACTCCAGCACTAGAAAAACTAGTGGTAGGTCCTTCAACGAAAAGCCTGAAATTGGGGGGATGGGCAAGATATCAGAAAAAAAGAGCAATGGGCCAATATATCAAATTTTGAAGCCAGCCCGGACCTCAAAATCTTTGTGTGGTTTTGTATGAAGTACTGAAAAATTATCATAAAAAAACAAAAACATTCACAACTGAAACCAGCCAAGATGACAAAGAAGTCAATAGGGAGTGTATATTTAGAATTTTGGCAAGTGGACATTTACTTCCACAAAAATGTGACAACTTCAAATATCTTGAAAAGGCACCGCAAACACAGTAATTTTCTTTTTTTGCACAACTGGACGCAATCGTGATTTACACCTTCATGAATACCAGGAGGTGTCGAGATGGAGATTATCAATGATTTTTTTGCTTGAAATTTGATAAATGTGCCAATTATTGTTAGAATTGTGATTATTGCAAAGACAGGGTTACACACTTATACACTTTTGTGTCATGCCCAGAAAGTACAAGGGCACTAAATGGCACAAAAATGTTCTCCTCTGTGTTTTTTGTCCAAGGTCTGGCTGTACTTGTTTGATGGATAAAAAACACAAAACTAAGACACCCCCATCCTTACTGCCTGCTCTCTAACTTGCTTGTCTAAAGAATGGGTGAGATAGGGAGGGAGAGTGGGTTCTAAGTATGTAGTACTGGAGCACCTTCATATTAAATGAAAACCATCTTGATTGAAACTTTGGCTCAATCACAAAGGCCAAGTATGAAATGAGATAATTTTGGTTGAGAATGCATGATGATCTTTAAGACTTGTCATCTCTTTTCTCTCCCAATCTTCTTCAGCTTCTAGAATGTCCCAGCGGGTTCCATCATCCACCCTGCGCCTCCTCTGTGGACTCTCTGCCCTCTGTGTTGTTCTCCTCATCCTCAATATCACTGTCACCTTCACAAGTAAGTAGTAGGAGCCATTCTCTGAGATGTTAAACTTTAGTACTATCACTCTGCAACTTTCAGTTGCTGGTCTTGGTTGGGGTCACCAGAGATATTGACTTCAACTCTTTCTGTTCAGAAGTGGTCAATCTGATTTATTAGAGACCCAACTCATTCACCCCATTGCTATGAGATGGAAAAAAAACATCATCTACATTTGTACAAAATGGATATTAGTGTGATAGATTACTTTAACTCTAGGACTTTTTGGCCAGATCAGAATGCAGTAGGGTAGTATGAGGGCAATGCTATTCCTTTAAAGTTGTAATGTAAGGGGTTTCATTGCAGGTAGGAGGATTGTGTTGAGAAGACACAATAATTCCTAAACAAAACATGCACCATATTCCAATAACTTAAAAGGGAAGTTCTTAAGTTCTTTCTTCCTTCTGTTCTCTGTATTGTATCATTTAACATTTCTGCTTAATACTAACTGACATTTTTCCTTCCATTTGAAAGTATTTGTTATTTCAAAGTCTAGAGTTTATCCAAACTCAATTGTAGAAAAAACAGAAGTTCCCTCACTTCTTGGTAAGGATAAGAGATTGTGTAGAAGGCAAAAGATTTCTAGAATGGACCAGAATATCCAGCCACAAAGAATGGATCCATCTCTAAAAACCACATTTATCCCTCCCACGGGTACTATAGCCCACAGGTCCCCAAACTTTATTTACCAGTGATCAACATTCAGATGTAAAAAGTGTTGGGGAGCAACACAAGCATGAAAAAAATCCTGGAGGTGCCAAATAAGAGCTGTGATTGGCTATTGGTAGTGCCTATATAGACTGGACGCCTACATGAGCCTCTGTCTGACAGTAAAACTGTTTTTTATGCACCAAAACTTACCACCAAGCCAGTAACTCAAAAATAAGTTCCTGCTTTGAGGCCACTGGAAGCAACATCCATGGGGTTGATGAATAACATATTGCACACAAGCCACTGGTTGGGGATCCCTGCTATAGTCCAAGGTTCGCTCATAGATATGGTTCATATATATACAGATATTTTAAATATTTGGGTACAGACAACTTTTTTCTAATTTTGGTTCTGTACATGACCACAATGAATTTTAAATGAAGCAACTCAGATGCAGTTGAACTGCAGACTTTCAGCTTTAATTCAGTGGGTTGAACAAAAAGATTGCATAAAAATGTGACAAATAGTGATGGGCGAATTTATTCGCCAGGCGCGAATTTGCGGCGAATTTGCGCGATTCGCGCCGAGCGAATAAATTCGCGAAACGCCCGCGAAAATTCGCGGTAAAAATTCGCCGGCGTCAAAAAAAAAATTTTCCGAAAAAAGGCGCCGGCGCCAAAAACGGGCGCCGGCGTCGGAAAAACGGGCGCCGGCGTCAAAAACGGGCGCCGGCGTAAAAAATGAGACGCCGGCGCCGTTTCGCGAATTTTTCGCCGTTTCGCGAATTTCGCGCGAAATTCGCGAATTTTTCGGCGAAACGGCGCAAATTCGCCCATCACTAGTGACAAACTAAATAATTTTTTAACACAATCACTTCATTTCAAGGGCTCAAAAGTAATTGGACAATTGAGTCAAAGGCTATTTCATGGGCAGGTGGGGGCAATTCCTTCGTGGAGTGTAGGTGGGTCTGTATTGTAAGAACTGGTGCTGTGTTATTGACCGTCTGTATGTGGAAGATCATGCAAAGCTAAAAGTGACATGGTTTTCCTGAAGTCTTGAAGACACCAGAAACCCAAGAAAATTTCAAGAAAAAACAAGTTGAGTGAGACCAGACAAGTCCATGTCCTGAGTGTTATAATCCAGTCCTGGATTTTTTTAAATTCACTCATAGCTCCACACATAAAATGGTAACATGACCTAAGGTTTCATAAATGTATGGAATGTATCATTATCAGACTCATGACATGGGGCATTTACATACTACAGGATATTTGTATCTGCTGGTATCGTTTTGGTGCCATTTTATGATATTGCATTATCTAAGCCTCCACTGGCTTGACTTCAACGCCTTTATTATTATCATTATCATTAATAATAATAATAATAATAATAATAATAACATGTATTTACAAAGCTCAACCACACTCTGCAGGGCTGTAAATAATTCAATGGCATAATTTATACTTTTTGTTTACTGTTCCTTTCATTTTTCAGTAGCAGCCTAAACCTGCAAGTTCTCTTAAATATCAAAAATCTTTGTTTCCTTTATTTACTTATATTGTTATTTCAGAATCTTCTCCCAATTGTTCGAATGTCATGAAGACAGAAGTGATCTCTGATTCTGGTAATGGTCGCTATTCATGTTTCCCAGTCTGGTCCAGTCCTACACCATACCTACACCATATCTAACTAAGTCCACATGAATGTGTTGATTCAGAGCCCACTGACCATTCTCCTCCTCATTCTGCTATAATTGTATATACAACTGCATATACAACTTGTGGACCTCCCTGTCATTATAAGTACCCCGACCCAAATCTCCTCCCCATTTTCCATTACTGTGCCCACTACCTCATCTAACCTGTCTTCCACAGAATCCTTTACTGACCCCCCCCACCTAGTTTACAATCTTATCCAACCCTCTAACCATCTTCTCCCCCAAAACAGCTGCACCATCATCATTGAGGTGCCTCCATCCCTGGCAAAGAGCTTTTAGTCAATGGAAAATCAGCCCAGTTAATCATAAACCCAAATTCTCTCTTTCTACACCTCTACAGATGGTCATTAATCTCCTGCTGTCTTCTTAACATTGCTCTGAGCAAATTACCTTGGAAGTCCTAATCCTCAACTTTTCCCATTTTTAAAATCATTCTTGAGAACTCCCCCCCCAACTTTGTCATTGGTTCAATGTGTACCAAGACAACAGGGTTGTTCCACCAAATGCGAACCCTAACACCAGGCAAGAACCCTAGCACAAGGCAAGCAGCAGACTGTTCCACCACATGCAAAACCCTAGCACAAGGAAAGCAGCAGACTGTTCTACCACATTCAGAACCCTAGCATCCGGCAAGCAGCAGACTCTTCCACCACATGAGGAACCCTAGCACCAGGAAAGCAGCAGACTGTTCCACCACATGCAGAACCCTAGCACCAGGCAAGCAGCAGACTCTTCCACCACATGAGGAACCCTAGCACCAGGAAAGCAGCAGACTGTTCCGCCACATGCAGAACCTTAGCACCAGGCAAGCAGCAAACTGTTCCACCACAGGCAGAAGAACACTAGCAGCAGGCAAGCAGCAGACTGTTCCACCGCACGCAGAACCCTAGCACCAGGCAAGCAGTAGACTGTTCCATCACACTCAGAACCCTAGCACCAGGCAAGCAGCAGACTGTTCCACCGCACACAGAACCCTAGCACCAGGCAAGCAGCAGACTGTTCCACCACATGCAGAACCCCAGCACCATGCAAGCAGCAGACTGTTCCACCACATGCAGAACCCTAGCACCAGGCAAGCAGCAGACTGTTCCACCACATACAGAAGCCTAGCACCAGGCAATACAATTGTCTGTTTGTGTTACTTGCCGTAATTTGTCATAAAATTTTCTACACAAATCTTGGGGTTTGTTTCCACATATGGATACATCCCTTGGCTTGACCCTATAGCCATCGAGCCAAACCTTACCTGTCCATGTTCTACAATATTTAAGGGTACCCAAGATACCCCCATTAGTTCTCTTGCATTGTGCCCATAGCATCTGTACATGACCACTCGTTTCCCTGACATGACAGACAGCCCGACTGCCCAGGCCAGCTAGAAACGATGATCCTTCCCATCTTAGAGTTGCCATGTAAAAGTCAAGTATTGCTAATGCTAAAAACATTTGCATCTGTTCCCCAGATTCCATGAGCACCCCCTGCCCAGAGGACTGGTCTCTGTTTTCTGGCAAATGCTACTACTTCTCCAATGTGCCTGTATCCTGGGAAGAGGCAAAACACGCGTGTGAGAAGAAGAAATCAAACTTGATTGTGATCAACAGCAAAACGGAACAGGTGGGCACATGTACAAATATGAGCATCCCATTATTGGGGTACAGGATGAGGTATCTTCAATTTACAGATATGGATGTAGGTGAATGATGATGTATTCAGAGCATGGGGGCAGTATAGTGTAATACAATAATAATAATCATAATGAGTGAATGGAATTGTGAATTAAATGGTTAAGAAAGAGATTGGATACCATATTGCTTTTTTAGGGGAGATGAACTAAAGTTCATTTTATTTCATCAGGACTATGCCGTGAAGATCAGCTTGGTACAGTACACATGGATTGGACTCACTGAGATTGACAATGAATGGAAATGGGTGGATGGAACCCCCTATAAATCCAAACAAACGTGAGGCCCAGAAGCTGAGTATTCCTCTCGGTGGGATGTGGCTACTCCACAATTGTCTGTGTCTTTCCAATGTAGCAAAATATTGTCTGACTCTTGTGATGTTCTTGCTATACAAATGCACAAAAAGAAACCCAAGAACATGCTGGACCATGATAAACCCAACACCAACATATTCTTCTCTGTGATTAAATAGTCTTGACCAATTAATAATACAAAGCTGTATTGTATCCTTCAGTATTAGTTCTGCTATTTACCCAAGAGAATCATCTGTTGGTAATTGGGGTGTCTTCTTCTATTACTCAAGATGCTATTAGTACTGTTCAGGTACAGCAGTGCACCCACCATCAGCATTTGTTTGACAAATTTTCTAGACACTGATCTGAAGAAATGGAGATAAAAACAAACATATATAAGACATTCATCTTATATTGTTGTCATGTTCCACCATGCCACTCCTTGGTCAATAACAGGTCATGATCAACCAAAATCAATGCTATGACGTGATTTAATGAGGTGTTCTGTGACCTTCCATGTTTGACCATGCCATATCAAAACAAGTTTACTACATATGTACTTTTCACTCCTCAGTCTACTCAACGAAAGGCTCTATATGAGTCTTCATTTTATAGGTAGTTGAATTCCATGCATGGGCTGTTACGGGTTCTTCCATAATAAAAAAGGAAGGTCTAATGATTTTAGATTTAATAATAAACAGTCAAGTGTCTTGCAAAGGTTGAACCCCATGTTTCCTTACTAAAGGAGACCAGTCTTAAAGAGTATAATGACCCCCCATTTTAGATAATTGTTCAGCATTTAGGCAAGACAGGGCCAATGTGCCTTACTATAATGGCTAACATGAATTGATCTACCATCCATGTTTTAACACAACAAATATACCATTTATATAACTTCTCTCCTAACATTAATGTATATAGAAGCTCACTATATTCTCTCTGTATTGAAGGTACTGGAAAGAGGGGCAACCCAATAACTGGTCTGGCCATCTACTACCTGGAGGTGAGGACTGTGCCCAGATCCAGTTTGGAGGCCAGTGGAATGACGAGCACTGCAGCAATCCATGGCGGTACATTTGTGAGAAGAAGTCAGAAGTTTAATTCATTGATACAAAAATAAAAATGAGCTGAGACCTCAGTCTGCCAAAGGTTTTTCCTAATAATTGGAATAAAAAAAATTTGCACTTTATCCCAAATGCACGTGAATATTTAGCTGCTACTCTTGTGGCAAAGCCATTGTGGTCCAACTAGTCACAACTCAGATTTCCTTTGCATCACTCATTTTTGGAATCCCTTATGCGGAAACCTTTTTTCCTAAAAGCTCTTCCCATAGGCACTTCCCCTTGGGTCCATTATAAGAAAATAATTTTTATTTTTAAAAACGATTTACTTTTTCTCTGTGATAAAAAAGCCATAACTTGTGGAGGCGGGGTAAATGGATTTTGGTTGACGGTTGATGCTTTGGATATCGGCTAAATCTGTGCAGAAACAAAGCATGGTGATGCAAGGTCACAGATTTTAAGGTAATGGTGACAGGTCCCCTTGATTGAGTAATAATGAATTTGGCCCAGTGTATTAGAGTGCATGAATCTCCGTTCTGCTCATACAGTATCACAAGTATCTGCTGTTGGTTTTCGTACGTTGAGGATCTTTCTTGGAGATTCCATCTCTTCTCATACCTCTCCCTATAATGAAACTTGTCATCAAGTATCTGAGCACCCAGGTCAGATGGCGACACATTAAGGAGATCAGTGGGTGCCACAATGGTGCACAGGCAGCAACACCCAGTTGTTTAGGGTTTTCATATAAACCTTTGCCTTTATTGAAGCCCCTGAAGCCTAATAAAACTTCAAGCATTAACACAAAAGTGAAACCACCTACTTGCACCCAAAGAGAGGCTCCACTCTTTAAATGGAAATGCTATAAATGGAATCTATAGGCTCAGGTAGCAAATTCCAAGGGTGCAAGGACCAATGTACAAAGAAATATGGTGCTTTGCTCTTGTTTTTGCACTTTGACCCTTTGTTTGTAAATGATCCTAAATTGGTGTTTTTTTCAGCCCGAACCACAGTACAAGATAAGTGTGCAACTGTATATGTTAAATACTCCTGTGCTGTTCTTCCTTCTATGAAACAGCTCAGCAAGGTGCGTCAATTAAAAATGGTAAAATCCATTATTTATTGGTTTTTTTGGCAAAGGGTAACAATTTGCATAAACTGAATTTGCTGCACTGTGGCCCCAGCCTTTCATGACACAGGGGCCCCAGCAACTCTTAGATGCTTTATGTGTACTGATACGGAAACATGTTTTTCACGCTTCTGTTTAATTAGCGCAAACCTCTCGGATATACAGGAGGTCATTTATGTAAAAGGGAAAAAACTTTTATTAGAATATAGGGGAAAGGCTCACATGCCTACTATGGCACTAAATCATGATCATGCCTATGAGTTTTCAATGTTTTTATGTCCTAATAAAAGCTTTTCCCTTTTCATAAATTACTACCTTCCTGTGTATTTGAGAATCTTTCAATCTTATTAAAAGTGTTTTAATACACAGACTCAGCCAGGCAATTACAGGGCCTGTAAGTCTGACATCTGTGAGGGCAAGTTATTTGAAGATCTGTTAAGGCATCACATTTGAGGTTGTGTTTTGGAGCATGGCACAATAATTAGGAATCAGGTAGCCTTCATGGGGGATAGGGCACATCATGCCAAAGATATTTACTTGCGTTTGTAATGTAGTAAATAGGAAGGAACACATAGGGGGTTATTTAGTAAGGTCCTAATTTATCTCAGTATTTCTAATATCCAACTCCAAGCAACTCCGAATTCCCAAATAGAAAAATAGGGTCGGGCAAATTATTTGAGGTTCGGATATTCGGAGCTTGATAAATAACCCCCATAATGAGCTACTGGTATCAATACTCAGTACAATATTAACAAGGGACTGGTCCAACCGCCCCTCTTTTTGCATCTGCAGGGAGATTTTTCAGTTTTGAGGCAAAAATGATGCTAAAGACATAATGTTAGGAAAAAGAAGACAATATAGCTGTTATCTCTATATAAAAAGCAGAAGTAATATAAGTTTGAGAAAGGTATTAGGTGTTCCCTTGTGATGGTGCCAAAAGCTTGTCTTCCTATTCCTTGGTGAATAGTTTTGGCTACTGCAACAATTCAAGAGCATCTTATCCCCACCACAATGCATTGGCATGACTTGCCTGATATCATCAATGGAAAACATAAAACAGCTCTGATATATTGTTAATGCAAATACAATGTGCAAAAATGAACAAATTACCAGCGTATTTCAAAGAAGTTTGCACAAAATTTACCAAATTGGCATCTGCATTGGTAAATTAAGTGCACAAATTGACTTGCTGTCAAGAATGTGGGCGAGAGTTGGGTTTAGTGAGCCGTCCATTAGGTGCAAGTCAGTTGGGTGAGTAGTAGGTGCAACCAGGCCTGGACTGGGAGTCAAAATAGGCCCTGCCATTCCAATTACACAGAGGCCCAAACAGCCCCCTACCAGCCCACTAAATACTGACTTTCTATGGGGCCTTATAGCAGCCCCTCTGGCATTTGCCAGAACCCACAGATTGCCAGTCCGGGCCTGGGTGCAACATGGACAGGGATGTAACATCTCATCAAGACGGATCTTCAATCTAAGGCTCCCCTGTATCTCCTGTACTTTAAATGGAGGAGGTGTAGATGCAAAAACTTTTGTGAAGAACATTCCTAATCAATTTTGCAATTTATTTTATATAATTATAATTGTAATTTATCCCTTCAAAGCACCAATCCACAGTGATATTTTTACCAACATTGGACAAATTTGCACCTGGACAGTAACCCATGACAACCAATCACATTTGCCTTCCTTGGTCACAAATGTTCTGGTATTTTGAGGGTATTTTTGATTATGGCTAATGATGACCATGTAACGGAACATTTTTGTGTAAAGATCATTCAATTTGTGTTATTTATGTTGTGTAATGGTGATTCTATCATAAACTGTGATTTCTAATTACTGAAACATTGCATTCAGTTCACATTGTAACTTTGGGTCCATTTATTAAACCTTGATTTTTTTCTTCTAGAGTTTTTAGGGGGAAAACTCACATTTTTTAGAGATTTATTATACCCCAAAGATGCTAAAAATCCCAATCCCAAATGACTCCATCATGTACAAGTCAATGGCAGATGTCCCTGAAGTTGTGACATTGTGACCGACGCTGGATAACCCGATAAAGTCGGGGTTTCCGGAGACAACTCTAAAAGATCGTTCAATTCGGGCGACAATCCATTTGATACGAATTGAAGCTTGATTTTGAGTTAAATTTGTGGATGGGATTTAGGTCGGGTTTGTTTCAATAAAAAATGAGAAAAAAAATAGAGTTTTAATAAATAACCCCCAAATTTATCTGCACACGATCCCCTATAAAACTGGCAGGAAAACCACATATTTCTGTTTCTACAAACTCGCTCTGCTTATCTGATCTGTTCATTTATACGGAATAGAACTGCTTTAAAGTGTCTTTTTTATGCTTATCAGAATTGTGCTGCAATAAATGAGCAGTTTATTATAAATGATGAAGAAGATTTCAAATCCAACCAACAGTTTAACGAAGGGTAATAAAAGTCGTCGGGAATTCACAGATCCCTTTTCCTTATGGAAGTCAAACTTGGATCAATACTTTTAGTTTTTATTGGCTTGAACAGACATATATATATATATATATATAAAACATCCTTTATTGAATTAAAAACCTGCTTCTGCTTCCAGACTGACAATGCTTGAATCCTAGTTTGGTGGAACACCTAGAAAACTAGAAAATACACCACAATTGACAATCAATTGACAATCACAATCAAAGAGAAAAGTAGGAACACACAGACAGATTGTATGCTTGCTTGCCCATAACTTCCAAACCAAGAAGCCATTATCCTTCTCAATTCCCACTCCACTTCTCCATATTCCTTTTAAATCGGTGTCTTTCTTGAATGAATGTCCTATCATAAGATTTTTTCCATTATCTCCTCCACTGAATGTGACTCTGGAACAGCTGGAATAGTCCTTACCTAAAGTTGTCACACAAAGAACTATCATGTTATTCAATGAGGACATGAAACAGAAGAAAACATAAGCAACATTAGAGAGAAAGACAGTTAACAAGTAAATCAACATAGTGTGTGGGGCATAGTTGATGAAGCAGAAGTACCCCGACCCAAATCTCCTCCCCATGTTCCCTTACTTTGCCCACTACCTCATCTAACCTGTCTTCCACAGAATCCTTTACTGACTCCCCCTACACCTAGTTTACAATCTCATCCAACCCTCTAACCATCTTCTCCCCCAAAACAGCTGCACTATCATCATTGAGGTGCCTCCATCCCTGGCAAAAAGCTTTTAGTCAATGGAAAAATCAGCCCAGTTAATCATAAACCCAAATTCTCTCTTCCTACACCCCTACAGATGGTCATTAATCTCCTGCTGTCTTCTTAACATTGCTCTGAGAAAATTACCTTGGAAGTCCTCATCCTCAACTCTTCACTTTTTTAAAATCATTCTTGAGAACTCCCCCCCCCAGCTTTGTCATTGGTACCTATGTGTACCAAGACAACAGGGTTGTTCCACCAAATGTGAACCCTAGCACCAGGCAAGCAGCAGACTCTTCCACCACATGCAGAACCCTAACACCAGGCAAGCAGCAGACTGTTTGGTCATGAAGGGTCCTTATGCCAGATTACCCTATATACATTTCTAATAATTGAATCCCCTATAACTATAAATTGCCTTTCCTTCCTTGCACTCCCCCCACCACCCGTATTAGAGACACTGACCCCCAGGGTGCTCTGAGAGTCAGTCTGCTCCATACACACCAGTTCAGAGCTTTCCTCCCCAGTATCTTCACCCAAAATTGCGAATCTGTTGCTTTGGACAGGCTGTGGACCAGCCCCCCTACCCTTCCGTCCCCAACTTCCCATCGTAACTGTAACAAACCTCCCTCTCTCATTAGCCTCCACTGCCCCTTTTCCACCTCCAACTCCACTAGCCCCTGCCATTGGTTGCTCTGTGAACTCCTTTCCTCCCCCACGTTTGCCCCTCAGTGCTGCAATTCCTCATATTACTCCTTTCCCTTGTCCAACTTCATCTCAGTAGTCACCCGAATAGCCCCTCCCCCTGCTCCCATCAGAAGTAGCAAATTCTTTAAAAGACATGGAGTTTGGAGTTTGTCCAGTACAGGAAGATCATGATCAGTATGACACAATCTTCCCTATTCACTGCAGTACCTAAAATATCTTTATCAAACATCTTACTACTACTAATAATAATAACAAAAAAAGTACTGCAATTGCAAATACAATTGTCTGTTTGTGTTACTTGCCCTAAATTGTCATCACATTTTCGACACAAATCTTGGAATTTGTTTCCACATATGGAGACATATGGCTTGACCCTGTAGCCATCAAGCCAAACCTTACCTGTCCATGTTCTACAATATTTAAGGGTACACAAGATACCCCCATTAGTTCTCTTGCATTGTGCCCATGGCATCTGTACATGACCACTCGTTTCTCTGACATGACAGACCATCCGACTGCCCAGCTTAAAACGATGATCCTTCCCATCTTAGAGTTGCCATGTAAAAGTCAAGTATTGCTAATGCTAAAAACATTTGCATCTGTTCCCCAGATTCCATGAGCACCCCCTGCCCAGAGGACTGGTCTCTGTTTTCTGGCAAATGCTACTACTTCTCCAATGTGCCTGTATCCTGGGAAGAGGCAAAACACGCGTGTGAGAAGAAGAAATCAAACTTGATTGTGATCAACAGCAAAACGGAACAGGTGGGCACATGTACAAATATGAGCATCCCATTATTGGGGTACAGGATGAGGTATCTTCAATTTACAGATATGGATGTAGGTGAATGATGATGTATTCAGAGCATGGGGGCAGTATAGTGTAATACAATAATAATAATCATAATGAGTGAATGGAATTGTGAATTAAATGGTAAAGAAAGAGATTGGATACCATATTGCTTTTTTAGGGGAGATGAACTAAAGTTCATTTTATTTCATCAGGACTATGCCGTGAAGATCAGCTTGGGACAGTACACGTGGATTGGACTCACTGAGATTGACAATGAATGGAAATGGGTGGACGGAACCCCCTATAATTCCAAACAAATGTGAGGCCCAGAAGCTGAGTATTCCTCTCGGTGGGATGTGGCTATTCCACAACTGTCTGTGTCTTTCCAATGTAGAAAAATATTGTCTGACTCTTGTGATGTTCTTGCTATACAAATGCGCAAAAAGAAACCCAAGAACATGCTGGACCATGATAAACCCAACACCAACATATTCTTCTCTGTGATTAAATGGATTGGGGGGGTGTTCATTGAATCCAATTAAAGATTCCTTCTCATTGTCTTGACCAATTAATAATACAAAGCTCTGGTTCTTCCTCCATGTATTGTATCCTTCAGTATTAGTTCTGCTATTTACCCAAGAGAATCATCTGAAGGTAATTGGGGTGTCTTCTTCTATTACTCAAGATGCTATTAGTACTGTTCAGGTACAGCAGTGCACCCACCATCAGCATTTGTTTGAAAAATTTTCCAGACACTGATCTGAAGAAATGGAGATAAAACAAACATTTCCCAGACATTCATCTTATATTGTCGTCATGTTCCACCATGCCACTCCTTGGTCAATAATAGGTCATTATCTACTAGGGATGCATCAAATCCAGGATTCACTTTGGGATTTGACCAGGATTCGGATTCCACCCAACCCTTCTGCCCGGCCAAACCGAATCTGAATACTAATTTGCATATGCAAATTAGAGGTGGGGAGGGAAATTGCGTGACCTTTTGTCACGAAACAAGAAAAAATGTTTCCCCCTTCCCCAGTCCCTGATGGTGGTTCTTGACATCGTGATCTGCACTGGATAATCTGATAATCAGGGTTTTTGGCTGATAATACAAATTGCCGCTAGATTTTGTCTTGGCGTTTTGTCGCTCTGATTTTTTCAAAAGAAATTATTGATAAATGACTTCAATTTGTGGAAGGGAGTTTGGTCAGATTTGTTTTCATAAAATAATGAGATTAATTTGAGTTTTAGTGGATCAGCCCCTTAATGATGATGTTATAAACACATAAATACACACATACACATACATACATACATACATACATACATACAGTACATACATACACATACATAAATACATACATACACATAAATACATACATACATACACATACATACATACATACATACATACATATACGTTGACCATTAAAGTGATGGTACTTCAGCTTAGATGGTAAAGAGGAAAGTGACCTCATTCACTTTTCAGATACAAGAGGTGGTATAACAATGCTATAGAAGAGGACTTTGGGAGGGCCAAGGCCATCACATGGGGTTTACACTTTACCATTTGATTGGCTAAAAATGGCAACCCCCGCATGATTAACAGGGGTGTACCAATGAAACTAACCGATTATTTCAAATTTTATAATATGCATGCACAATTAGCAATAATATATGAATACTTGAAAGCTAAAATCTGTATTGTCTTAAAGAACCTGCAAAGAAGGGATGGGAAAGACATACAACATAATAACATTTGTGTGGTCCGTGTGGAGCTTGTAATGAATCTTGTTTAGAATTTTCATTAATTAGCCTTTCTATTTGTAAGTTTAGTATCAGCTCTGTCACAGGTCTGATAAAAGTTAACTACAGTATATCAACGATACATGATGAAGAACTTTCAACTTAAGGTATTTAAAGGATTTTTTGTGGGATTGTTACCATGAACCAGTTGTATTGGCAGATATAGTAGATAACTTCAAGGAAGGGTTTGGAGCTTTAGATTTTTTCAGAAAGTGATACAATATAAGAACACAAGGCAAATAGGATTTATACTCTTAGTAAATGGCTAATCCGGGAACGGTCAGCAAGGAGCCTTTTCTCTTCATCGGTCCACTCAAGAGTCAAGACATCTTTGGGTTTTACATGATTTATTTGAAGGTTATTTAGGTGGCTTCAGAGATTCTGAGAAGAGGTTGGAGTTGTGGTTTTAGGACGTGGAACTTGTTTCATGCAGTGCGGAAACTGATCTGAGGTCAATCGCAGGCAAATTCTGGAAAAATATGTCAAGTTAAGAGGTGGAAAGACTAAGACTAAAATGCTGGGATTTTTTTTCTACTTAATCTTACTTGGGCATGAGAAGGCAGGGGCGTTTCTCATGATTCAAACCCCATTGAGGTAAAGGTCATAGTGAAGCCAAGAACTAACACTACTGTTTATTTTGTCCGTATGTTACGCAAAGGAGAACTTGGCCCCCGGACTTCCCCATTCAGTTATTAACAGGGAAACAACTTTAAAACAAGTGAGTGAAGTTGACCACAAGGTCAGTGAATCCAATTCCTCCAAATTATTTCTTGGGTCTTCAATCTCTTCTACAAACAGTTTTCCCCAAGATTCGAATTCCCCACTCTACATTTCAGGACTCCCCTCATGTCTTGGTGCTGCCCTCTTGCTGAGTAACTTAAAGTTCACTCCTTCCCTTGCTCCTCATAGAAAGCTGCCTGAGTGCCTTGCTGGCACTTTATTGTCCCCTCACTAGTTGCCTTACTTCCACTCCTCACTCTTCCATTCCCAGCCCTGATATGGAGGAGAATTGAAGATTATGACCCAGGAGCCGCCCAGTGCATTTGGCAATAACTGGGGTGTTGTGAGAACATTAGAGACTACATGCTGGGGAGACCATTTAAGGAATGTGGGGTAACGCTTGTCCCTTTGTGTAACAGGAACATTACAAAGTGACTTGCAGTGAATTCTCAACATGATGGACAAGCTGGGGCACCTGATACAAGCAATTCAGATAAGTACTAAGAGATCCGATCTGCTCTATGTTCCCTAACTGTGCCTCGTTGGTAAGAAAGGGATACCCCTCTCTGCTCAGTAACTCTGTACAATAATAGGAATTTAGGTTGAAAAAGAGGCACACATCAATCAAGTTCAACCTTTCTATATAAATAAAACCTGTCTGGTTGCCAGCTGATGCAGATAAGGCTAAAAATCCCATCTAAAGCTTTTCCAGAGGGGGAAATTCCATGTTGACTCAAAGATACAATGGGACCAGTCCCTGTATCAACTTGTACTATGAGCTATCTCCCATATCCCTGTATTCCCTCACTTGCTAAACACCATCCAACCCCTTCTTATACCTATCTAATGTATCAGCCTGTACCCCTGATTCACTTCCCAGCTCTCCCTGTAACACCCCTTTCCCTCCTCTAATCTCATTGGCTCCCTCCTGTCTGCTGGGAGGAGCTACTGGTGAATAAAGCATCCGACCCTTCCTTGTACCTATCTAATGTATCAGCCTGTACCACTGATTCACTTCCCAGCTCTCCCTGTAACACCCCTTTCCCTCCTCTAATCTCATTGGCTCCCTCCTGTCTGCTGGGAGGAGCTACTGGTGAAAAAAGCATCCGACCCTTCCTTGTACCTATCTAATGTGTCTGCCAGTACAAACAATTCCCAATTCCACAACTTCCCAACTCTCACTCTAAGAACCCTTTTCCTTCCATAACATGGAACCTGCTTTCAATTCATTCACATCTGCACAGTCTTGAATTTTTAAATGGCTTGAAAAGGAAAAACACATCTACATCAAAGCTCACCAGCTTTTATTTGCTGAATTTTTTCACTCAAGTTTTTTTTTAATTGATAAATCTGGAAAATTGAAGACTGAAAATTCATGTGTGTTTTTCACCTTAAAAATTCTCGAAGAAGAAAACAGACGTAAACATTTTAGTAAGTCAGCCCCTTACATGACATACAACACAAAATACATTTTATAATAACTAAAATAATTCTGTAACACAACTTTTTTTTTTGGCATTTAAACGATTTAATTTAACACAAAAAACTGTTTATGGAAAATGAATTTCACAAACACAAAAATGATAATTACAAAATTATATTTTTTCACCAAAATTAATGTTACCAAGGATTGTTTTTTTTTAATTCACAGAATGCATTTAGTGCTGACAGAA
The DNA here is from genome assembly GCF_017654675.1 of Xenopus laevis. Taxonomy (NCBI): domain Eukaryota; kingdom Metazoa; phylum Chordata; class Amphibia; order Anura; family Pipidae; genus Xenopus; species Xenopus laevis. Next base: position 159,147,469 of record NC_054375.1, read on the forward strand.
TTTTATTTTGTGATCACAATATGTTTTATATCATTCGCTCCACAAATGATATTAAGGATCGTCCATTTATCTGATGTTTATTAAGTGCAAAATATTAGCACAATTAGCCACGTTTTTTTACCCAATATGCAACATCATCAGCCAGTACAGAAATACGTTTATAATACCAATTTGTATCTATGTGCACCGTATGCTAAAACTAGGAGTAACTTGTAAATGGAGTGCATGTAACTGCAATAAATGTTGTTTTTTGTTCTAGATTAGTGCTGTACACATATTGTACCAAATGCAGCACTGGGAGGCTTATTTATCAATTGTGGGAATTTTAGAGTTTTTTGAATAAACTTGAAATTTTGCCAAATGCGAATGTTTGCTTAAATTGGAATTTAAAAAACTTGATTACTAGGACAACTCCCATTGACTTCCACATGAAGTTTTTCAGAGTTTTTCAGAGTTTTTGCTCTTAATAAATATCAAATATTTGAGTTTTGGAAACCTAAATTTAAATTAGGGAGTTTGTGCCAAAAAAAAAAGAAAAGATTTCGAATTGGAATATAGATAAATCACTCCTCTAGTGGTACAGCATTATTGAGAGCTGAGACTTATTACTGTGAGGAGCATATGAATAATTATGGAGAGGAAATTAGTTAGTAATGAAACACTGGGGAACAAGAAATAGGGGCAATTCTAGTCGCCCCCACAGTCTTTGTCAGTCTTCAGTTTTTTTACACAGTTACCCCATTATTCCTCTCATCTGGCTAATAGAGCAAAATCTCTGTCTTAAAATTAGAACTTCACACTTTAGTTACCTGTCCAAGAGTTCAGGTTTAAAGCCAGTGGACTCCATTAATGAGGGAATTGATAAAGAAAAGGTCTGAACAAATAACAGACACAAGAAAGTCTACAATAGGTTGATTACTCTAGATATTCAGAATTCCAGGAACAATGCACAGCTGGTAGTAAACTAAGCTTTGAAGAACTTTAAATTTGGCCTAGTGGCTTTTAAGGGATGCATCTAAACAGCAGCAAAGTGTTACATGTGTTCACTGTAGGGTCCATGGTTTGGTCAAATATTGAGGAGAAAAGGTAGATAGGACCTCCCAAGGAGGGTTTGTTAATCCTCAGTGACTATGAAGGTTTGATAGATTTGGGTTCAGTGGCATCACCCATTTTCCTTGAGTCTTGTGTCAGGTGCCAGCCAACAAATTTACCCGGTTTCTTGTTCTTATGTCTCCGCTATTTGTTTGTCGTGTTCCTACTTACTAGAGCTACAGGCTGTGTCCTAAATAACAGATTGGGAAAAGAGCTTAAATTTATAAATAGTAATATTTGTACTATATATTATAGCTTTACAATGAATCAATTTTCTGTTGACCAGGCAACCAACTGACATTGAGTAATTTCATTTGGACAAAGAAATCTAATAAAAGAAGTAGCAAACATCAAATGTATCAGTTTCTTAGCTTTTTTACATTCATCATGGTTCTAGGATTCTTGGGAGTCCAACTGTCAACCGGTGAAGCAAATTGCCACTTGCCAGCTGAAAGTCCCTTTGTAATTTAGCTCAGTACTTACTACCAATTTGTTTTGGAATCTTTAACGTTTGTGAACTTGTTTAGTTTGAAGTGTAAAAACCACAGAGAACTTGCTGTCCCAGCTAAAGTCAGTTATTTCTCTGTAACATCAATGAATAATCCTTTCCTGTTGCAGAATTCACAAGTAAAACAGCTGAGTTTGCACCCCGTGCTTCCAGCCTAATAAAGTAATAGAAAATATATGATCATTTGTAGCCTGGAAAAGCACGAGATGTCTTGTTCTCTTTTTTACTTTTCTAACACCCTAAAAATGAAACTTCACCAAATGAATTCAGTATTAGTTCACTTACAATTGGATATTAAAGTTTAGCAGATTTTGTTTTGCAAACTAATAGCAATATGGCCAAATCTACCTTTAGATAGGGGGCAGGTATTGAAAGGGATTGTCATTAGATGAGATGATTATTGAGGGGGGAAAATGGGAATTTAATTTACCTGTCAACCGTAAATTCCTTTACTTCTGCAACATGTCAGTTCACATGGGATGTACCAAGCAATATTAAGATTAACAAGGGATAGGAACTGAAGAATATCTTAGTCAAAGATGTAACCCTAATTTGGTTACTGTTTAAATTGCAATTAACCTATGGCAATCCAGGGGCCCTGAGTCCCTTTTGCGTATGAAAAGTACTGGGATTTACAGCGCAGTTTCTCCCCTAGGGAACACTGAGGAGCACACCTCAGGGAATTGCCAATAGGACAAATAAAGTACACAGTTTGCAAATGAAACAGATATAAACTTTATATAAACAGTAGTGAAAGAACTTGGGCAATCTAATACACAATACACTCCTACACTGGGGACACGTGGTACCTACCTATCTCACTATTAGGTACCTTACTGTTTCTCCATCACAGTCCTTTTTATAATCAAAGTCCCAATCCTCTTGAAGGGGTTAATAACCACACAATTCAATTCAATTGAAATGTCCCTTCCCCAGTGCTCTTATACCCCAGGTTGCGCTACATTTTCCCAAAACTACCTCTCCCTTTGTAACTTAGCAGCCACTCCCATGTAGCAGGTAAATGCACAAGACCTGTCTTCAAATTGGGGCCCACGCTTCTATCTTTGCCAGTATCCTCCCTTGGGTGGCTCACTCACTGGGGTGCTCTCAGAGGCAATCACACTGGAGATTACAGGCAGATCTGCAGCAGGATCAATCTCACCAGTGGCACCTTTCTCCTTCTGAGTCTCTAGCAGTTTGCAGGGAACAGAATAGGCTCTCTCTGTACTTCCACAGATTCAACAGCTTGGACAGTTTCACAAGACTTGGTTCTGGCTAGATCTTTCACCATACAACCCCTGTTAAACTTTGTTGGAGACCCTGTACATTTGGCTCCAAAGTCAGGCACTCCCTCTCTCCCAAGGATGCACTGGGGTGCCCAGCCAATTGGAAGGCTCTCCAGCCTATAACTGGACTGGATGATGTCACAGACAGAAAAACATGAGAAGGATTTCTCTGATCCCCTACACAGATTATTTTAGTAAAGTAGATAAAAATGTCTCTACTAATCCCAGTTCATTCAGGGTCAGAGCTTCAGAAAAACAACCAGTGAATATGAAACATACTCCCAAAAAAGTGAAATACTCCAATATATGGACTGAAGCCCTGGACTGTAACTTAGGCCAGACATAGACCCGGGGTCAGACAACGGCAACACTGCAACCAACCACCAAGGATCCCTGCAGAATATACAGGTGACGTGTGATTAAATCCAATACTTGGCCTAAGCACAAGCTAATGTCCATTGAAACTTTAGATTCAAGGTCATAACCAGCATCAGACTGGGAGAAAAGCTGGTGGGCCCCACTGGCCTAGGTCTACTCCCCCAAGTAATGTTGCCTCAAAATGTGTGATGTTATGTGACATGCACAGGGGGTGGACCTTGGTGTTTGTGAGCAGGGCCTTTGGTGGTGCAGCCCCAGTAGTTCCCCTTGAAACCCCAGTCTGGCCATAACATAGCCCTACAAGGTATCACTACCCCTAAACATAGACATTGACATGTTTAGGGGGTATATGGAAGACAATAATTGACATGCAATAGTAAACCAAGCCAACCCTTATTGGCACCACAGACCAGATGTCAACCTACAGATCTACAGACTGACCTACAGACGGACTGACATCAGAAGTCTTTCCACTGTAGTCTAGAAGCCAAAACAGGAAAAGAACAGAACTCCTTGGCCCAGACTTTATACTAAACATGGGCCAGTACCTGCAAAAGCCTTTTAAGTCAGAAACATGCCCAACATTTCTGGCACCAAAACCAGCTCCCATGGCATGAAAGTGTTAGCGTGTAAGACAAATAAAATCCATGCAAAAGTTGCCATGTATGCAACACGTCAAATACACAAATACATACAAAATGCATATACAGGTGGGCAAACTAACATTCATGCGGACACTTGGCACAATGACTGCCCCAATAATCATCAATCTCAATATTGTGCACCTTGAGGTATCGGAGGGATAATTGAGCACTAGGACCGAAGGTATACCCACCCCTGCCTTTCTTCCCAACTAGCAATAATTAGTATATTATTCTATCAGCCATCTTTATTGCCCAGAAATGATGTATTTCTCTCCGCACAGAAACTAGGAAGATATAGAATCATTTTTTAAATTCCTTTTCTAGTGCAAAATTGCTGATTGAAGATGGAAAGGTTTGCGCAATTTTGATAATGTAATATTTTTTTTATTGTAGGGTTTCCTTCACTGAAATGGGAAGTGGGAGGAGTTGATTGTGCAGTTATAGGGAGTGGGACTTTGTACAGAAACAGACTAGAGATACAGAGACGGGGCAGCTGTTAACTTGGGATCCTGATCTTTGGCCGCCTAGTGATCCTGTCTTTCCTGGTAAGGAAAAAAAGATTGGAGGGAGAAGCCAGAATGGGTGGAGGGGTGATATCTAGGGGTCGTGGTCCAATGCTGTGTTATTTACTTCTACAAATTAGCATTACTCTATATAATTACAGAACCTTTTTAAAGCCTTCTGCCCCCTAAGGAATTCCTAGTGTTACTGAATCACAAACCTTGATATTCTGATCTCAGTGATGTTTTTATTTATTACACCCTCTAGTAGTTAAGGTTTTTGTGCTGGTAATAAAAAGGTTTAGACCCATTTTTACAGGCAGGTTTATTCTAGGTTGTATTATTCAGTTGGACGACACTTGTGCACCTTTATTTTCAATGAGAAGAACAGATTCTCAGTAAGGTTGGGATGAGGCTTTGACTGGACCAGTGTAGGACATTCACCTTCATGTTCTTCAGCTCAGGCTTCAGTGTTTAGCTCCTGAAACGTGTTCTCTTGCAGGATTTCCCTGTATTCTGTACCATTCATTATTTTAACTTGATGTCCTGCTGATAAACAGTGGCCCCAACATGATGGTAAGCTCTTCATACTTCACTTGTAGACCAGGCTTACTGAGATGCTTCTGGCTACTGAATGCACGAGAATCAATGTTGAGAGGTGGGTGCGGGAGGGACACGCTTTACCCCATGTCTGTGCTACATTTTTGTGAAGAAGGTTCATTTCTAATTCATGTAATGCTAAAAGGGGGTCTCAGGAGGCATTCCTAATTCTATAATTCCCCTTCTAGTTTCAAGTAAAAAGATATTTTGAGAATTATAAAATTACCAACTTTCTAATGCGTTTCACAGGATTATGGCCAATGAACATGATAAGTTTAATCTCCTACAAGAAGAGAGCAATTCTGTAGAAACAGGAAATACTACAAGAAGTAATGGTAATTATGAGCAATGTATGTATGAAATGTATTTTATATAGAGGCAGAATTACCATGCAGTGAATATTCCTAAAATATTGCACGTTCTTTCTATGCTCCTATGTCCTCCTCTGCCCTCTGTGTCTTCTCCTCATCCTCAATATCATTGTCACATTCACAGTAAGTACAATCAACACGCTATCCATATGGTGCCAACCTAGTTGCTGATTCTGGTCAGTCTCACTGGGGCAATACAATGTTTCACCCTTTCTGTTTGTCCGTAGCAGGGGAAGCCATTTACAAATAACTAACTCTAACAAATAGCTCATACATACCGTTTTCATTTCACTGTAGGACTTTTTTGGCCTGGGCAGAATGCAGTGGGGCATTGAGAGGGGGTTGTGTTGTACAGGGTTTAAGTTCTTGCACAGTTTTGTGCTGTATTTTGTCATTTATAGTTTTTTTTAAAGTACATGTAAAGGCAAAAAAATAAAATCCCATTTTTACTTTCTTTAATGAAACCTATATTTAATATTATATTTATACTTTAATTAAAAAATGTGTACAGTTTTTATAAGAAACCTGACTGTATGCAGTGAAATTCTCCCTTCATTTACTGCTGTGGATAGGAATTGTCAGACGGTCCCTAACTGCTCTGCAGGGAAACAATCATACTTATGAACAGCAGGGGGAGCCCCCGCCTTACTTCCCAGCCATGCAGAACTCAAGCAGCTTTGTTTGTTTCCCTGTAGAGCAGTCGACTCTACAGAGATTTGAATTGGATTTTATTTTTGCCTTTACATCCCCTTTACTGTTTCCAACTCCAGCTGCAGGGACAAAGATCATGGATCCAGATTTAAACAGATAAACTGGGATTCTATTTGGGGGAAAAGTTTGTATTAAAAATACAAAAACTATAAAATCCCCATTCGATTACATGACAACACAGGAGCCAGTGCAGTCTGTATATTCTGATTATTAATCAGTCTTGCTGTATTGGCTTCTGGCAGATATTATTTGACTTGTGCTGTTTTGATCATTTATGACGATCCCTAAGCAGCCCAGATCACACTGAGCATGTGCACAGTCTTGGTCTTGCAAAGATGTATAACAAAGTTGGTGTGAAAATTTCCCCATGCTTTGTGCTGCTCTCCATACCATGTTTTTATGTTACACTATGGGGCACATTTACTAAGGGTCGAATATCGAGGGTTAAACCTTCGATATTCGACTATTGAAGTTAAATCCTTCAACTGAGTCAAAGGATTTTAATCCATCGATAGAACGAAATTCCTTCAATCAAAAAAACCTTGGAAAGCCTATGGGGACCTTCCCCATAGGCTAACATTGATGCTCGGTAGGTTTTAGGTGGCGAAGTAGGGGGTCAAAGTTTTTTTTAAAGAGACAGTACTTCGACTATCGAATGGTCGAATAGTTGAACGATTTTTAGTTCGAATCGTTCGATTCAAAGGCGAAGGTCGAAGTAGCCAATTCGATGGTCGAAGTAGCCAAAAAAAACCTGAAATTCAAAGTTTTTTTCATTCGAATCCTTCACTCGAGCTAAGTAAATGTGCCCCCTATATGTGTTGCCCTTATTTATAAAGGTGTAATAATCTGTTCTATTTGTGAGTGGAAAAGGGACCCCAATAACAGGCCCTTAAAGGAATAGTTCAGTGTGAGAATAAAAACTGTGTAAATAGATAGACTGTGCAAAATAAAAAATGTTTCTAATATAGTTAGTTAGCCAAAAATGTAATGTATAAAGGCTGGAGTGACTGGATGTCTAATAAAACAGCCAGAATCCAACTTCCTGCTTTTCAGCTCTCTAACTCTGAGTTAGTCAGTGACTTGAAGGGGGGCCACATGGTACATTTCTGTTTAGTAAGTTTGTAATTGATCCTCAGCATTCAGCTCAGATTCAAAAGCAACAGATATGACCCATGTGGCCTCCCCTCAAGTCTCTGATTGGTTACTGCCTGGTAACCAGGGTAAACAGTCAGTGTAAACCAAGAGAGCTGAAAGCAGGAAGTAGTGTCTGACTGACTTGTTACACATCAAATCACTCCAGCCTTTATACATTACATTTTTGGCTAACTAACTATATTAGATACATTTTTTATTTTGCACAGCCTATCTATTTACCCAGTTTTTATTTTTACACTGAACAATTCCTTTAATAAAAAATCATTTTAGAAATTTTATCAGTACTGCTTAATATTTGGCTGGGTACCATCTGGATCTGGACTATTACTGACTGATTTGACCAGAACCCTGTCCTAACCATTTGTCTCTCTATTCCCTAACCCCCTTTCCCTTCTCTCCTTCTGTCTCTCATCCCCTCTCCTTTCCTTTTCTCCCCCCAACTGTTTGGCCTTACTCTCCCCCATCCTCCCTCTTCTCTCCCCTTCTATATTTCTCCTCTCCCCCATTTGTCTCTCTACTCCCTAACCCCCTTTCCCTTCTCTCCTTCTGTCTCTCATCCCCTCTCCTTTCCTTTTCTCCCCCCAACTGTTTGGCCTTACTCTCCCCCATCCTCCCTCTTCTCTCCCCTTCTATATTTCTCCTCTCCCCCATTTGTCTCTCTACTCCCTAACCCCCTTTCCCTTCTCTCCTTCTGTCTCTCATCCCCTCTCCTTTCCTTTTCTCCCCCCAACTGTTTGGCCTTACTCTCCCCCATCCTCCCTCTTCTCTCCCCTTCTATATTTCTCCTCTCCCCATTTGTCTCTCTACTCCCTAACCCCCTTTCCCTTCTCTCCTTCTGTCTCTCATCCCCTCTTCTTTCCTTTTCTCCCCCCAACTGTTTGGCCTTACTCTCCCCCATCCTCCCTCTTCTCTCCCCTTCTATATTTCTCCTCTCCCCCACTTGTCTCTCTACCCGCTTTCCCTTCTCTCCTTCTGTCTCTCATCCCCTCTCCTTTCCTTTTCTCCCCAACTGTTTGACCTTACTCTCCCCCATCCTCCCTCTTCTCTCTCCTTCTATATTTCTCCTCTCCCCCATTTGTCTCTCTGCTCCCTAACCCCCTTTCCCTTCTCTCCTTCTGTCTCTCATCCCCTCTCCTTTCCTTTTCTCCCCCAACTGTTTGGCCTTACTCTCCCCCATCCTCCCTCTTCTCTCCCCTTCTATTTCTTCTCTCCCCCATTTGTCTCTCTACTCCCTAACCCACTTTCCCCTCTCTCCTTCTGTCTCTCATCCCCTCTCCTTTCCTTTTCTCCCCAACTGTTTGGCCTTACTCTCCCCATCCTCCCTCTTCTCTCCCCTTCTATATTTCTCCTCTCCCCCATTTGTCTCTCTACTCCCTAACCCACTTTCCCCTCTCTCCTTCTGTCTCTCATCCCCTCTCCTTTCCTTTTCTCCCCAACTGTTTGGCCTTACTCTCCCCATCCTCCCTCTTCTCTCCTCTTCTATATTTCTCCTCTCCCCCACTTGTCTCTCTACCCCCTAACCCCCTTTTCCCTTCTCTCAGGGGGAGCTAAGAAGTTGGGGGAAGCGTTTCCTGAATTAATTGTACTGGCGGATACATTAGATAGATTTAAGGAAGCCTTTTTAGCATTGAAGAAAATACAGGTTTGCTAATGTTATTATTCATAAGGTAATATATAGCCAAGGACTGGCCTTGTGTGTCGTGTATGATTTAGTTTTCATTTTGAAGCAATAAACAAGTGGGAGACAATACACCATATTAAGAGAGAAGAACAGTTCCTTTCTGAAGCAGAAGTTCTTGTGCAAAGATCTGAGCAAAAAGGCAGTATTGGGGGTACATTTATGGGCCAGGATTTAAACCTGTATTATTTACTTACCCTACACTATTACATAATTACAGATCCATGTAAAATTCCCTCAAGTTATTGAATCACAAACTGTGATCTCTGTGACATTTGCACTTGAAAGTGCTGAAAGTTACTTATTTTTGATTTGAGTTAAAATATGATATTCTGTGTTTAGTCTCCCCACGGCACTGAATCTCTATATATTTATATTTCTGATTTATTTATTATAACAATACAAGATGCCCAGTCTGTGTTGATGGAAAACAGCCCCTCAGCATGATGCCCCCTTATCTTACTAACTGTCAGTTGAACTGGTGGCCAGGCTTACTGAGTTGCTATAGGGAAACTTGGGGGGGGGGTGAAACTCATGACATTAACTTTTAAGTTTCACATTTATTTCATGTTGATGTAGATTTACAGTGGCATCACTGCAACGTTTCAGGCCACATGCCCTTTTATCAAGCTTGATAAAAGGCCATGTGGCCTGAAACGTTGCCGTGATGCCCCTGTGAAGCACAAATAAAGGCGTTTTATTATATATAAAAATTCGTTGGTGCTGTCCTGAAGTTTTTTGTCGTATGTGGTGCCAGTGGAAAGTGGCCACTGGTGGACGTGCACCACCCACAAAGAAAGAGTGAAAATCGTTGTGCTGACTGGTTGTCTACTACACGATGTAGATTTACAGTAACACTGATATACAGTGTGTATTATTTTATGTCTCCTATTTGACTTTTCCATCACGTTGGATTCAGTGTTTGCCATTTCATCCTAAACCCAAAGTCTTCCAATTCCTGCCCCAGTCTCTAACACTATCCCCGGCCTCTTTACTTCTCCAGGAATAAAATAAACCATTTTAGTGGAGAAGGTGTGACTGGTCTTTACAACTTCTCATCTCTTTCCTCTCCAACACTTCTTCAGTTCCCAGAATGTCCCAGTTGGTCCCAACATCCACCCTGCGCCTCCTTTGTGGACTCTCCTCCTTGTGTGTTGTTCTCCTCATCCTCAATATTATTGTCACCTTCACAAGTAAGTAGAAACCATCTACAATCCCTGCAGTCTCATGCCTTGGTACTGTCACATCTGCAATGTACGAGTTTCTGTTGTTGGCCTTTGTTGTCCTCACCAGTGGTAATGCTGTAGACTAGTAGAGTTCTATGCTCTTTATGTTCATTACAAGGGGCCTAACCCAGTCACCTTCATTGCTCTACATCTGTTTTTGCACAAATTGTAGCCCTATTCATAGTCATAGTTTAGGTAGATATATTTTATGGATGATTATACTGTATTTTCTCTCTAGGACATTTTGGCCTGATCAGAATGAAGAGGGTTATGATTGGGGTTATGCTTCTAAAACGTTGTGCTTTATGGGTGTGAGGTTGCTATGGGTTATGTTGTGACATCAAAGACCCCTATAACAAGTCGATGGATATGGAGTACCCTAAGAAGGGCTGCCATTAGAAATCACGGGGCCCCGTACAACAACATTTTTGGGGCCCACCGTCATGCCCAAGCCCCGCCCACCTCACACCCAAGCCCCGCCCACCCTCACGCCAAGCCCTGCCCACCCTCACACCCAAGCCCTGCCCACCCTCACACCCAAGCCCCACCCCATATCCCACCCACTCCACATCACAGTTAAAAGACCACACAGACATCAGCTCCTAAAAAAGTAACCCCACACACAGTTATAAAAAGCTAATGATGGTCAGGGCCCCCTTATAAGTTAAAAAAAATTGGGGCCCCAAAAAAATTAAAAAAAAAATTAATTTTGTTTAAAAAAAACATTGGTGGCAGGGGCCCCTTACAAGTTAAAAAAAATTGGGGCCCAAAAAAATGTAAAAAAAAAATTTACATTTTTTTTAGAAAAAACATTGGTGGCAGGGGTCCCCTTTACAGGTTAAAAAAAATTGGGGCCTCAAAAAAAAATTAAAAAAAAAATGTATTTTATTTTTAAAAAAACATAGGTGGCAAGGGCCCCTTACAAGTTAAAAAAAATTGGGGCCCCAAAAAAAATGTAATTTTTTTTTAAAAAAAAAACATTGGTGGCAAGGGCCCCTTACAAGTTAAAAAAAATTGGGGCCCCAAAATTTTTTTTTTAGAAAAAACATTGGTGGCAGGGGCCTATAGAATATTAAAATAATACATTGGTGTCCAGGGGATTAAAAAAAACACAAACTGGTGTAGAATTGAACTCAAGGCTTCAGGACTTCAACTTCGCCTCCTTTCGTGACTTTGGGTCTTTTCGCCACTTCGGGACTTCGACTGTTCGGCTTTTCGGCACTTCCGCATTCTACAACCTGGGAAATGGCCGCGCGGCTCGGGCGCTCGTAAGGGGGGCCCTAAAATCAGTATTACCCATAGCTTCTATACCTTAGACCCGGTCAGACTGGGTTCAGCTCCGGGAAGGTGTTACATATCATCTCACTTAGGAGGGTCTTTGCTTAACTGACGGATTTACTACACAATGTTTTCAACATAAAAACAGATTCTTTAAACAAACTTAGGTACCAGTGGTTCAGTAAAACCTCTTTCTTGGACAAATCATTAAATGCTTCAAATGCTTTCCCAATCAGTTGTAGTTTAAAATCCATTGTAGCATTGCCTGCCTTGGTAAACAATCTCTGGTAGGCAAAGCTCATAGAAGTGGATTACACCAGTAACCCCTCTTTCCATTAACCTGACCATTTGAGCCCCTATACTGACAGCATTGACACTGCAGGGTACTAATCCTTACAGGCCTCCTTATTGGAGCCTCTGCCTGCTCTACTAATGACCCCAGTGTTAGACTGGGCCGGTGGGACACCAGGAAAAACCCGGTGGGCCCTGCCAGCCCAGATCACTCCAGATCTTCTTAATGGCGCAACCTCCTATTCACGGAAAAAAACAATTTGCATGTGCGCACTAACGTCCCAAAGCTTGTCTGTCCGACCCCCCAGTCCGACCCTGAATGACCCTGCTCCTGCCTCTCACTCCTGGGGTGACTATAACACACCTATACTGGTACTTTTCCTATACTGGAACCTACCTCCATTCCAGGCCCTGCAACACCAAACTAAGGGATCTACACCCCCCACCAACTGTTATTTAGGACCAAACCTAACTAGCCAAATCCCTCCTGGGAACGCTTTAGGCCTTATCTCCAGGCCAAACTCTACAGGTACAGCGTTCTACCTGATCTCCTGGACAGTTACTATCCTTATGAATGGAAACAGTGGCTCTTTTATTACCCCTGGTGGCCTTCCCTTTATTATGGTCACCAAACCTAGGCTTCTCCTGGGTACTCCTTCTTTTCAAGGTATACTCCGAGCATGCTTCAGTCGCTTGTACTGTCTCCCAGCTAATCAGACCCCTACCTCCCTGTAACTGAGCTTGGAGAGGTCATAGGCAGAGAAAACTAAGGCACAGAGTCGTTTGGCCCAAGAGGAATGTTGGCAGATAGTAGCCACACCATATTACAAAGGTTTAGAAATTAGGACATTTGTTGTTGCTTTCTTCTGTGGTCTTAATTGTATCATTGTGAATTTCTGCATACTACACAATTACATTTTCCATCTATTTTTCCTCAATTTCTTTTTATTTCAGAGTCCAATTCAGAGTGCCCAAATGGAGCCAATACAGAAATGACTTCTCTTCCTGGTAAGCACTGCTTTGTGTCTCTATTCCTGCTATAAAGGTCTCTTAGATTTCTAGAGCTGATCAGAACATGGAGGAGCCACAAACTTGGGAAATAATAAATAGTTATAGAATTCAGTCAATGATTAATTCAGTCTCCATCTATAACAAGACAATAAGCCAAAGCTTCTCCTGTACCTCCCTCTGAGACTAAGAGTTTGACTAGAACTTCATAAAGTGCCTGTTATCCTTCTGAATACCCATTTTCTTTTTTAATATAAAAATACTTTACAGATTGTGTGAAGATGATGGGAGTGTGAACTCTGGATTGGCAATTCTAGATGGGGCTGATCTCTCTAACAGCCGGGAGAGCAGTTTCTCTAGTAGTGGTGGGGAGGAGAGTAGAGTCAGGACTAAGCAGATTGTGGTTGTAGGGGAATCAATTATTAGGAAAGTGGATAGGGGAATTTGTCGTCCGGATCGCTACAACCGAACAGTTTGCTGTCTACTTGGTGCCAGGGTTGGGCATGTGGTTGATCGGTAGGGATGTAGCGAACTGTTCGCCGGCGAACTAGTTCGCGCGAACTTCGACTGTTCGCGTCCGCCGCAAGTTTGCGAACGTCGCGCGACGTTCGCCAATAGGCGTTCGCGTCAAAATCGTTCGACCATTCGACCATTCGATTGCTAAAATCGAACGATTTTCGTTCGATCGAACGATTAAAATCCTTCGATCGTTCGAATCGAACGATTTTCGGATGTTCGAAGTTCGCGAACAGTTCTCGAACTGTTCGCATTTTTTTGCCGGTGTTCGCGAACGGCGTTCGCGAACACATACTCGGCGGTTCGCTACATCCCTATTGATCGGATAGACAAATTATTGGTTGAGGCTGGGCATGACCCAACTGTCTTAGTGCATATCGGTACTAATGACAAAATAAATGGGAGATGGAAGACCTTAAAGAGTGATTTCAGGGATCTAGGCTCTAAGATCAAGGAAAGGTCTTCCAATGTCATCTTTTCTGAAATTTTGCCTGTGCCACGTGCAAGTTTAGGAAAACAGCGGGAGTTTAGGGAGCTAAATGCGTGGCTCAAGTCTTGGTGTAGGAAGGAAGGGTTTGGGTTCCTAGAGCACTGGGCTGACTTTTCCTTGGGGTACAACCTATACAGTCGTGACGCACCTCAATGGAAGGGGGTCCGCGGTGCTGGGGGAAAGAATGGCTAAGAGGTTGGAGGAGTGTTTAAACTAGGCAAGGGGGGGTGAGATAAAGGATTATGGGGAAGCTAGGGTAGACGGGGCAGTGGGGTTAGTAAGGGGTCATGGGGGAGGAGTGAGGGGGGCATACAGTTTACCAGCTAAGGAGGTCCCTCTGTTACAAGGAAAACAGACTAATACTAACTTAACATATAATTCTCCACTAAGTAATGTGAATTTCAAAAGTAAAAGTAGTAACCTCGGCTGTATGCTGCAAATGCACGGAGTTTGTCAGGTAAAATGGGAGACCTGGAATTAATTGCTCTAAACATTATGATATAATTGGTATCACTGAGACCTGGTGGGATGAAACATGTGACTGGATTGTGAATTTAAATGGTTACACCCTTTTTAGGAAGGACAGAGGGATTAAATAGCGGGTGGAGGAGTGTGTTTGTATGTAAAGCCTGAATTAAAGCCATGCGCTAAAGAAATAACAATAGCTGCCACTGGTGAGGGTGTAGAATCCCTCTGGGTAGAGATTTTGACTGGGCAAAAGGTAACAAAAAGAATTCTCATTGGTGTATGTTATAAACCACCTGGTATAAGTGTCGAGTATGAAGCCCAGCTACTCTTGCACATACAAGCGGCTTCACAGCTGGGTCACGTTGTTGCTATGGGTGACTTCAATTATCCAGACATTGACTGGGGTAATGGGGTTGATAAGACACAAAAAGCTCGTAGGTTTGTAAATATGCTGAATGACAACTTTTTATTCCAGCTCGTTCAAGAACCTACTAGGAATAACTCTCTTTTGTACCTGTAATAACTAACAATACTGAACTCATCTCTAACATTTGTGTGGGTGAGCATTTAGGGAATAGTGATCATAACATGGTCTCCTTTGAGATCCTGTTGCAGAAGCAATTCTATAAGGGACGAACTAAAACATTAAGGGGCCGATGCATCAAGGGTCAAATATCGAGGGTTAATTAACCCTCGATATTCAACTGGGGAATGAAAATCCTTCGACTTCGAATATCAAAGTCGAAGGATTTTGTGCAAAAAGTTCGATCGAACAATTTGAAGGATTTTAATCCAACGATCGAAGGATTATCCTTCGACCAAAAAAACTTAGCCAAGCCTATGGGGACCTTCCCCATAGGCTAACATTGGGTTCGGTAGCTTTTAGGTGGTGAACTAGGGGGTCGAAGTTTTTTCTTAAAGAGACAGTACTTTCGACTATCGAATGGTCGAATAGTAGAATGATTTTTAGTTCGAATCCTTCGATTCGAAGTCAAAGTCGTAGTCGAAGTAGCCCATTCGATGGTCGAAGTAGCCAAAAAAACACTTCGAAATTCGAAGTTTTTTTTACTTCGAATCCTTCATTTGAGCTTGGTGAATGGGCCC
The DNA here is from genome assembly GCF_017654675.1 of Xenopus laevis. Lineage (NCBI taxonomy): Eukaryota > Metazoa > Chordata > Amphibia > Anura > Pipidae > Xenopus > Xenopus laevis. Next base: position 159,162,773 of record NC_054375.1, read on the forward strand.
CTAAATTTCAGACGTGCAAACTTTGACAGTATAAGGGCATCGCTGCAACATATTAATAACAAGTTGTCTAATTCTGGGCAGTGTCATTCTGTGGCTACTAAAGCAAATAAAGTTCTTGTATAAAAAAGGGCATTAACTCAAGGGATGAAACATAATTGTGTCTCTTTATAGGTCCCTGGTGAGGCCTCATCTGGAGTATGGGGGCAGTTTTGGACTCCAGTCCTTAAGAGGGATATAAATGAGCTGGAGAGAGTGCAGAGACTAAGTGCAACTAAACTGGTTAGAGGGAGGGAAGAGTTAAATTATGAGGGGAGACTGACAAGGTTGGGGTTGTTTTCTCTGGGGGAAAAAAGGCGCTTGTGAGGGGACATGATTAGACTTTACAAGTACATTAGAGGACATTATAGACAAATAGCAGGGGACCTTTTTACCCATAAAGAGAATCACGTACCAGAGGCCTCCCCTTCAGACTAGAGGAAAAGAAGTTTCATTTAAAGGAACAGAGTAGGGGGTTCATCACAGTGAGGACAGTGAGGTTGGGGAATGCACTGCCGGGTGATGATTCAGTTAATGACTATAAGAGGGACTTGGATGATTTTTTGGACAGACATAATACAAAGGCTATTGTGATACTAAACTCTATAGTTAGTATAGATATGGGGATATATCATTTATGTGACAGTAGGGAGGGGTGTGTGTATGGGGCTGGGTTTTCATTTGGAGGGGTTGGACTTGATGGACTTTGTCTTTTTTCAACCTAATTTAACTATATAACTATGTAACTATGTAACTATGTAACTATGTAATTCTATTATGATTGAATTTATATGTCAGACAGGGGCACTTTACATTCAGGTCACAACACTTTGCATTTAGGTACCAGCACAATAAGTTTAGGTCAAGGTTGAGGGATTCTTGCAAAGAATCGCACTTTATTTCCAGGTAATGTCACTTCTCATTCAGAGTAATTAACATCATGTCAGGACAGTGTCTCTCATATCCAATTACCAGACCACCCTCTCCACTGCCCCCAACCCTCTCAATTACTCACACACAGACCAGAGATTGAGTGAAACAACATAAAACTCAGACAGAATGAGTTTGTCTATGAGATCCATGTTGTGTAAGTAAATATCCATTAGACACTGAAGGAGGCCCATAATAGAACAAATTCACACAATTTAAACATGGCCCCTGTTGCTCCACTTGTTTGCCCCCGACTTTAGGATAACATTTCCCAGCCAAGAAGCAGTCCAATATACTCAGGTAGAAAGGATTCGTAACTCAGGGGGAACACAAGTTGGGTGCAGGTCTCCCAGACTCATCCAGGATAGACAACAGTAAAGGACATGGGGGGATGTCTTGCTAAATTCAAGGCACACACTAAATGCCCCTAAACAAGGACTCCACTTGCATCTCACTTATTCTCTCCTACTGACCCCAGTCTTATGTTGAGGGCTGTTGTATCTGATATGTCTATGATGGAGCTCTGTAACATTTCATTTCCATCATTTCCCCAGTTTGCCCTCCTTTTCCCTGCCCTGAGAAATGGTTTGAGTTCACTGGACACTGTTACTATATCACCAATACGCTTAAATCCTGGGATGGTGCAAAAACAACTTGTGAGAAGATGAACTCCCATTTGATTATGATCAACAGTTTAGAAGAACAGGTGAGTGATGGGAATATAATGGCACGGTGAGGGGCACCACACTGGGTGGGAGATGGAAATGTTAAAAGCAGTTTGTGCTTCACCAAAGAAATCTACTGTGAGATATTTCTCCAGATAAATCTTAATAAGTTTAGGGACTAAAGCGTGTTGCACTCTGAGAGATCTAAGGGTAATCCCTCTGGACACTCCTTGAGACATTCCACTGGAATAATGGAAATACCCAAAAAGGAACTTGATGTGTATTGTGGCACAATGCTAGAAATATGCTGTATTCTCAGTGTTGAGTGCTACTGTTCAGCACCATTGAACTCCTACTCCCGCTACTATTTAAGTAGGGGGAGCAGGAAAGCTCAGTGAGTAGGGAGCAGGAGGAGAGCTTAGTGAGTATAGAGAAGTAGGAGAGTAGTGAGTATGGAGCAGTAGAAGAGCTTAGTGAGTAGGGAGCAGTAGGAGAGCTCAGTGAGTAGGGAACAGTATGAGAGCTCAGTGAGTAGGGAGCAGTAGGAGAGTTCAGTGAGTAGGGAATATTAGGAGGGCTCAGCGAGTAGGGAGCAGGAGGAGAGCGCAGTGAGTATGGAGCAGCAGGAGAGTTCAGTGAGTAGGGAGCAGTAGGAGAGTACAGTGAGTAGGGAGCAGAAGGAGAGGTTAGTGAGTAGGAAGCGTTAGTAGAGCTCAGTGAGTTGGGTGAGTTCGGAGAGCTCAGTGAGTAGGGAGAGTTAAGAGAGCTCAGTGAGTAGGGAGAGCTAGGAGAGCTCAGTGAGTAGGGAGCAGGAGGAGAGCTCAGTGAGTAGGGAGAGTGGGGAGAGCTCAGTGAGTAGGGAGCAGGACGAGAGCTCAGTAAATAGGGAGAGTTAGGAGAGCTCAGTGAGTAGGGAGCAGTAGGACAGCTCAGTGAGTAGGGAGCAGGAGGAGAGCTCAGTGAGTAGGGAGCAAAAGGAGAGCTCAGTGATTAGGGAGCAGGAGGAGAGCTCAGTGAGTAGGGAGCAGTAGGAGAGCTCAGTGAGTAGGGAGCAGTAGGAGAGCTCAGTGAGTAAGGAGCAGGAGGAGAGCTCAGTGAGTATGGAGCAGTAGGAGAGCTCATTGAGTAGGGAGAGTTAGGAGAGCTCAGTAAGTAGGGAGCAGGAGGAGAGCTCAGTGAGTAGGGAGAGTTAGGAGAGCTCAGTGAGTAGGGAGAGTTAGGAGAGCTCAGTGAGTAGGGAGAGTTAAGAGAGCTTAGTGAGTAGAGAGAGTTTGGAGAGCTAAGTGAGTAGGGAGAGCTAGGAGAGCTCGTGAGTAGGGAGAGTTAGGAGAGTTCAGTGAGTAGGGAGAGTTAGGAGAGCTCAGTGAGTATGGAGAGTTAGGAGAGTTCAGTGAGTAAGGAGAGTTAGGAGAGCTCAGTGAGTAGGGAGAGTTAGGAGAGCTCAGTGAGTAGGGAGAGTTAGGAGAACTCAGTGAGTATGGAGAGTTAGGAGAGCTCATTGAGTAGGGAGAGTTAGGAGAGTTCAGTGAGTAAGGAGAGTTAGGAGAGCTCATTGAGTAGGGAGAGTTAGGAGAGTCCAGTGAGTAAGGAGAGTTCAGTGAGTAGGGAGAGTTAGGAGAGCTCAGTGAGTAGGGAGAGTTAGGAGAGTTCAGTGAGTAGGGAGAGCTAGGAGAGTTCAGTGAGTAGGGAGAGTTAGGAGAGTTTAGTGAGTAAGGAGAGTTCAGTGAGTAGGGAAAGTTAGGAGAGCTCAGTGAGTAGGGAGAGTTAGGAGAGTTCAGTGAGTAAGGAGAGTTAGGAGAGTTCAGTGAGTAGGGAGAGTTAGGAGAGCTCAGTGAGTAGGGAGAGTTAGGAGGGTTCAGTGAGTAGGGAGAGCTAGGAGAGTTCAGTGAGTAGTGAGAGTTAGGAGAGTTCAGTGAGTAAGGAGAGTTAGGAGAGTTCAGTGAGTAGGGAGAGTTAGGAGAGCTCAATGAGTAGGGAGAGTTAGGAGAGTTCAGTAAGTAAGGAGAGTTAGGAGAGTTCAGTGAGTAGGGAGAGTTAGGAGAGCTCAGTGAGTAGGGAGAGTTAGGAGTGTTCAGTGAGTAGGGAGAGTTAGGAGAGTTCAGTGAGTAGGGAGAGTTCAGTGAGTAGGGAGAGTTAGGAGAGTTCAGTGAGTAAGGAGAGTTAGGAGAGTTCAGTGAGTATGGAGAGTTAGGAGAGCTCATTGAGTAGGGAGAGTTAGGAGAGTTCAGTGAGTAGGGAGAGTTAGGAGAGCTCAGTGAGTAGGGAGAGTTAGGAGAGTTCAGTGAGTAGGGAGAGTTCAGTGAGTAGGGAGAGTTAGGAGAGCTCAGTGAGTAGGGAGCAGGAGGAGAGCTCAGTGAGTAGGGAGAGTTCAGTGAGTAGGGAGAGTTAGGAGAGCTCAGTGAGTAGGGAGAGTTAGGAGAGCTCAGTGAGTAAGGAGAGTTAGGAGAGTTCAGTGAGTAAGGAGAGTTAGGAGAGTTCAGTGAGTAGGGAGAGTTAGGAGAGCTCAGTGAGTAGGGAGAGTTAGGAGAGTTCAGTAAGTAAGGAGAGTTAGGAGAGTTCAGTGAGTAGGGAGAGTTAGGAGAGCTCAGTGAGTAGGGAGAGTTAGGAGAGTTCAGTGAGTAGGGAGAGTTAGGAGAGTTCAGTGAGTAGGGAGAGTTCAGTGAGTAGGGAGAGTTAGGAGAGTTCAGTGAGTAAGGAGAGTTAGGAGAGTTCAGTGAGTATGGAGAGTTAGGAGAGCTCATTGAGTAGGGAGAGTTAGGAGAGTTCAGTGAGTAGGGAGAGTTAGGAGAGCTCAGTGAGTAGGGAGAGTTAGGAGAGTTCAGTGAGTAGGGAGAGTTCAGTGAGTAGGGAGAGTTAGGAGAGCTCAGTGAGTAGGGAGAGTTAGGAGAGCTCAGTGAGTAAGGAGAGTTAGGAGAGTTCAGTGAGTAGGGAGAGTTAGGAGAGCTCAGTGAGTAGGGAGAGTTAGGAGAGTATAGTGAGTAGGGAGAGTTAGGAGAACTCAGTGAGTAGGGAGAGTTAGGAGAGTTCAGGGAGTAGGGAGAGTTAGGAGAGCTCAGTGAGTAGGGAGAGTTAGGAGAGCTCAGTGAGTAGGGAGAGTTAGGAGAGCTCAGTGAATAGGGAGCAGGAGGAGAGCTCAGTGAGTAGGGAGAGTTAGGAGAGTTCAGTGAGTAGGGAGAGTTAGGAGAGCTCAGTGAGTAGGGAGAGTTCAGTGAGTAGGGAGAGTTAGGAGAGTTCAGTGACCAGGAAGAAATAAACAATTCTGAATGAAATCTAGACGAGTAAGTGAGGTGCCTAATGATTTTAGAGGGAGGAGAAAGCTGAGAACCCCAGAATCAGTGTGATAGTGGGGTGAATATGAAGTGGGTGAGAGTTATGGGGTCAGAGGTGGGATAACTAAAGTAAGTACTGAAGCCTGTACTGTTTGATTCCCAACGAAGGTCCCTGTGGTGACTGAAACATTAAGCAAAATCCATTTCTATCTATTATCTATTCTGCCTGTTATGGAACAGAGTCTAGACAACATTACAATATGATCACCCAAAAAGCACTCGTATGCAACAAAATGTAGTTCTCTGTTTTAATACCAGGAATTTGCTGTTGAATTTGCCGTTCAAAAAACGACATGGATCGGACTTTCTGATGCTGATGGAGAATGGAAGTGGGTGGACAAGACCCCATTAGACTGGAACCAAACGTGAGCTCTACATTCCCTCTCTATACAAATAAACATAGAGCAGATATTTGTCCACATCCCCAGGACTCCACATGCCAAACAGGGTGTTGTCCACTTGGTGCTTGTCTCCTACATGAGACTTCTGACATATTCTTCTAGAAGAACCGATGGTTTTATTCAGAGAAAATCATTCTTAAGGTGACCATGGACACACCAATAATATAGTATGAAACGAATTTCCGTACAATATTCGGTGCGTGTAAGGTGGGAGACGAGACGACCAATATTGACAAAAGATTTGGATATGGGCAGCAGACTGTCTGGAAAATTTTGATTGGGCACCTTTGAAGGCCATTGCTATTGCTGAATCAATCGCTGAATCAGACGCAGATAGAATTCTATTGTTTCTCCCTGTATATCTGATGATGTCTATGGCCACCTTTAGGCCAATGAATGGATCATGTGAGCAGCCTATGTATCAAACTCAACATTAGTCCTCATACGCAACCCAAAGTGGTCTGGGGTTTTAATCTGCCTGAAACCTGTCTAAAAAAGTGACCATTGCAATCTCATACATAGTCCAATCTTCTGCCAGCTTGGTCAGCCATTTCTGTAGCCAATAGTGATGGGCGAATTCGCGAAACGGCGAAAAATTCGCGAAACGTCGCCGGCGTCTTGTTTTTTACGCCGGCGCCGGTTTTTGACGCCGGCGCCCTTTTTTTCGACGCCGGCGCCCGTTTTTGGCACCAACGCCCGTTTTTTCGGGAACAAAATTTTTTGACGCCGGCGAATTTTTGCCGCGAATTTTCGCGGGCGTTTCGCAAATTTATTCGCTGGCAGCGAAACGCGCAAATTCGCCGCAAATTCGCGCCTGGCGAATAAATTCGCCCATCACTAGTAGCCAATATTTGCTGCTGTACAGGCAACTGATGGCACCATGATGGCCCCATGTTTACTGATGCCATCAAACTGAGAAGAACAATGAAATCCAAATAAACTACATTATCATCATGTTGTTTTTATTATTATTATTATTATTATTATTATTATTATTGTTATTATTGAGCACTTTCCTTTTTCCTTTCAGTTTTCATAATATTGGCAGTTTTATGCTACTAATATCACAAATTTTTAACAAGAACCTCCCCAGCAGGCTGGACAGAATGCCAGAAGTTGATGTTTCTAATATAGGGAATCTGATAATGTTTCTCTGCTCAATCCTCTCTATGACATATAGAAGTAAGCAGAGATGCAGTAGAAGATGCCTCCTGCATCAGTAAAAATCTCCGGGTGAATAATGCTTAACTTACAATGTGGATCCAAGGACTGGTCTTGTCACCATTTGGTTTCAGGAAGAGTTTGAAGGCAATTTCATACCCCCAAACTCTTGAGTAGGCAGAATGTAGGCAGAATGTAGGTAGGAAGTATTGTGTAACATGACTTTTACCTCAAACTGCTCATTGTGTAACTATAACCCTCTTCTTCTCCACTGGCTGCTCCAGGGGCAATTGGTGATTTCAGCCCTAGGGTATCTGTAGTCACATTGCTCTATTTCTTACATGTGGCCAGAAATAAAACACTGGAGGAGGTGAAACCCTTTTACCGGCCTTGGTATCCATCGTCTAAACTTGCCTCTTGGAACTTTGATATTGCTCAATCCTTATCTTCTGTGATGATTATCTATTCATGACAAGGTGATCATTCCAAATATTTCTGAACAACATTATTCTGTATTGTAGATATTGGAGAGAGGGGCAACCAGACGACTGGACTGGCCATGGGAAAGGAGGAGGAGAAGACTGCGCCCAAATTGCTTATGACCAAAAGTGGAATGATGAGCAATGCAACAAACCATATCAATTCATTTGTGAGAAGGAGCAGAGAAACTGGAGAAAGTAACACAGAAATGGAAGTCCCTAGTCACTTCTCTAACCCAAGATGTTTCACTGAGAATGCAAACTCCAAATATAGCCAACTACTACCTTAAAGAGGCCCTACCTCTGGGAGGGGATTAGGAGTTTTTGGGGCCAGTCTGTGATATTGGCTGAGCCGCAAATATATTCATATATTAAAGCAGGGACACAAAGCAAATGGACAATAAATATAAAATTGTCGCTTTTTGTCAGTCACTGGTCTCCAGAAAACTGCAGAAGTTCCTGACCACTTGGTACTACTTCTCATATTAATCTCTATGGCAGCTTCTGTAGGTGTTGGAAGGTATGTCCCTGGCCACTAGTAGCTAAGATACAGAGTATCCTTAAATTTAAAATTTTCTTGAGTCTTTTTTCCTAAAACACGAAACACAGTCACAATGTCATAGTTGAGTTTTCACACCGTGGCACTACACATCAAATAACAACAACATGGAGAAATAGATTGCAATTAATACACAAGGATGTAATGTTTTTACAATGTTCCAAAACTTCTAAATGAAGATCTCATGAGAGACTTCACATCCATCCTACCAAGGCCCAAGAAGAGGTTCTGACTGAGGTCCATTTTGCTGCCCTACAGATAGTTTCCACTGCTGTTCAGGGTGTTCACGCTACTCTTGTAGAAAGAGCTTACAATCCAACTGATATCTGAAGTCCCAACTGCTCTTAAGCATTTTCATTAGATAATGATGATCCACCTTTAATGGTGTTTTTTTCTCCTTATCGATAACCCACTTTCTCTGTGTCTCCATTTAAAACTTTTTTACCTCAATATAAGCATCGAATAAAAGCCTGTTCCCCATTCTGAGCGGTGCACATGCAGAATAACTTTCTTATATATTGCTTATATTTTTCCTCCTGAATCAGAATTCTTGTGGAATAGAAATGATGACACTTTGTAGAAGAGATGAATGCCAAGGAATAGTCCCTTGAAAAAGAGGCCACTACCCATTGATCTGGCCTACAGGGGCACCTACTACAAAGATTAAGTAAGTGCACCTTTAGAAGAACCTATTGAAGAAGAAGAAGCACCTCCAAAGCTCCCTCCATGACAAAAGGAAGCTTTTTACCTTTTCTAAGCTAAAATTATTTTCCTGGCCTGTAAAATTTCTGATTCTCTATCAAATGGGAAGACTCAGAACTTTTGTTTAGAATCACTATTGGCGATCCAAGGTCTCAACCACAGAGCTCCTCTAGATGTCCAAGTCATGGTTCTAGAAAGTAGTCAGAATCTAAGGATGCTTTAGATCTTTTTCAATTCCTGATCTAAAAGCAGAAAAATTGTTTTTAGATGATTCTCTATTTTATGATCCATCCAAGTTGGTTGCAACAACAACAACCACTGACCAATCTTCTATGTACCTTTGGAGGGACCTCCAAGAATTGAATGGAGAAAGTATAGGCATTTAAGGTATCTGCTTTTCTATCGTTTCCATTCAGATACTGTAATTCTTTAACTTTTAACATATCTATTCACCTATCTCTCTTTATTTTAACATAGCACTTGCGACTCATAAGTGCACAATGATATAAATATGGAAATCAAGTGAAATGGAAGTGCTGGTCCTTTAAAGAGACAGTGTGCATATATTGATCCAGCAGCCATAGAACTGTGTTAGTCTGAGTGCTTATAAACAGTATTTACCCAGTTATATATATAAATATAATCTACAGTCTGGTCATTTCCCTATGGGACCAGACTGTAAATTATATCCCTATAAACGGCGCCTTCTGGCGTCAGAACGCGCCGTTTATAAGCTTAAAGTGACAGCATTTGCAGCTGCTGCTCTCTCCCTGCAGCGTTCTCTCCACTCGTAACCCCCTCCCACCTGTCTTCCACACATAGCTCTCTTACTTTACAGGCGCGCTGTTTCTGTCCCTCTCAACTATCGTTGCTCTTACTTTACTTTCAGGTCTCTCTCTCCCTGCCCCTCCATCTCCGGTTTCCTCTTTCTCTACGCCCACTCATAATGCCTCTCCTACGGAATGCATTTTAGGACATGCTGCCCACAAATACCTTTGCTGCATGCGTGTAAGTAGGTGATTGGTTTGTGTGCATGAAAATGTGTATTGTATGTTTAAAGTGAATGTGAGTGCTGTAAAAATGTTAAAGTAATGTTTAAGTGTTTGAAAGTGTTAAATGTGTTGGAAGACTGTAATGTGTAAAATGTACCACAAGATGGCAGTGTTGTCATGTAAATGGATGATAAAGGTTCCATGCTGGGTAACAGAGGGAAAGCACATGTACAGTAGTGAGAATAGCACATGCACAGTGAGTGTTAGGGTAGTGTTTAATTGAAGAAGGTATTTAAAGGGGAGACACACCCAAAGGTTTGTTCACATGCATTTGGATTTAGATAGAGAGAGGGCACAAGTGTGAAATACTAGGTATTTCAGATAGTCAGGACTATTTAGCATGGGTAGTTAAGACCCCAACGAGGAGGTAGTGGCATATGTGCCAAGGCTAAGCCAGTGAGGGTGCAAGTGGAAGTTATAGGAAAAAGGACATCCTGAAGGAGGGGGAAAAGAAAAGTCCTATCCGGAGTAGGCCAGAGGGGCATAGGTCGTATGCCGGACTGGTAGGACCGGAAGGTGTCACAAGAAAAGTCCTACCCTGAAAGGTCAGTGGTGCACTGGCGTGGTGTCAGCCCGGCTGAAGCAGGGAGGTGGTGAGTAACCCTGGAAAGGGATGTCCTTCGGAAGGTTTCGGGGGAAAAACCTTTGTGTGTTTGGAGTGTCGGCTTAGCCAGTAAAGGAGAAGTGTATCATTGCCGTGGATTGTATAACTGTATGCCCTGATGTGTGGAAGAGTCATCTGATGAAAGAAAGTGTGTCCAAATAAACAGTTCAAGTTTGTTTTATCATCAAGAGTGTGGACTTCAATCCTTGGATCAAGTTGGGTTTCCATGGTGACAGTGTTAACCCCTTCCTACCCTTGCATTACTCGGTGTTAACCCTTTAACCCCCTTACATAATTTGGCGCTGCGAGCAGGGTAGGGAAGAGTATGTGCTTTGGGAAACCCCTGTGAAGACCTGGATGTATGTTTTGAGACTGTGTATTGCGCTGTTCCCTTATTTGGCTGGCTACAATTGATGTGACCGGAAGAGCATAGATCAAGTAACGGTACTTGCCAGGCAGGAAGTGGGCAGAGGAGTGAGATCCAGTTCGCGCCATTCAAACAGGAAAGGAGCGACGGCCATCTTTGATGCGCACAAACCACTGGGTGCGGTACAGAGACTCGTGCAGCCGTCAAGTGAGAGAGTGCGAGATATCGTACAATATGGCCGAACAAGAGTTTGTCGACACCGGGCGGCGGTATGTCTGGACAGGCATATTTGCCCAGAAAGCTTCCTGCAGCGGTACCATGCAGTTAGTCCCCATGTGTGGTAGTTGCGGGGAAGAGGCGGAGTGGACCCGGGTGCAAGCGACGGGACACTGCCCCGTGTGTGTGAGAGACTACTTCACCGGGCCAGTGTATATTCGGACCCAGTTGACTGAGGCGGTTCGGGAGATTGACCGGAGGCTTACCCGGTGGGAACTACAGCAGCCAGAGGCAGTGGTTAAAGATCCCCAGATGGAGGCCCCAGTGCAGCCCGTGGAAGCGGACCGGGTGGTTGCAGTCGGAACCACGGAACCGGCTCCGTCCAGTGTCATTGTGGCTGACACCGCAGTTGTGGACCCCGTTAAGACGGAAGTGGTACCCGCTAGCGAATATTCGGTGAGCAGAGGACATCGTGCTGCCGCTACCCGTACCGCTAGAGGTGGGCGGTATGAGATCACTGTCCCGCCGGAAATTCACGACGCCATCCAGAGGGTGGATTCCTGGTTAAAGCCAAAGAGCCAGGAATCCGAAAAGGCACCATGGGTGGAGGATTGGGAGGCCGAGTATCCAGAGGCGCCGCCCACACCCGGGCCCACACCTATACCGGAGGTGAGCCTACCTGAGGGTCCTGTGTCGGGAGAGGAGCCGCAAACCGAGGCGGAGGAAGAGTCGGTGTCGTCCAGTAGTCTGGTAGTACCCAGTGAGGACGTACCCAACAAGTTTCAGCGGTCGGGCCCATTATATGAAGATACACGATGAGTCAACCTTTTGGGTACTCCCTGGTAAAGCAGCCCAGAAGGAGTTCCGGGCCATCTCCAAGGTACAGCGCAAGATTAACTTGGAGGTAAGCAAGCGCTGGGGATACTATATGCCGTATGCCCCAGAGGCCGTGTATATGGAGGTGGAAGCCAACCTGGATAGTTGGGTGCGTCAGGACATATTATCATCCTTGAAATTGACCGAACACAGTTTGGTGCATCCTGATAGTACAACGAGGAAGTTGGCCAACTCAGCATTTGATGATGCAGTTCCCACGTGGTGGCAAGGCCGCACTGTTTTACGGCACTACGTCAGAAGTATTTCCAAGCGGGCCCCTGAGAGCCATCTCAGTATCGATGTGTCCATGGAAGATGGGAGCAAAGTGGAGAAGCCCCACCCTGGGTATTATACTTCTTTTGCCCATACCAAAATGTGGTTCACCCGTATGATCTGAGGGGTGAACCTGTGAAGACTGTTTGTTTGCACTGTTGTTATGTGCGTTTACTGTTTTGAACAGAACTGTTAAATTCCTGGAGGAGGAGTGCCCAGTCGGGGTAATCCATTCAGACTTTATGTTTGGAACTTGTTCCGCATCCAGTTGGAGGATGCATCATACCCTTTAGGTTGAAGTGGTTACCCAGTCGGGGTCAACCGTGAACTTCTTTACAGTTAATATGTGCCTTTTGGCGGTTTTATGCAAATCATAATTTTAAACGACCTTATGAAGGTAATAAGGTTTCCAAATTGTGTTACTAAACAAGTTATTTAAGCAAATGCAAACTTTTGTGTCTGTTTTCATTTTCATGTGTGATTGGTTGTGTGCACGAGGACGTGCTTGATTTAAAAAGTGTCGAGTGTAAGTAGGTGATTGGTTTGTGTGCATGAAAATGTGTATTGTATGTTTAAAGTGAATGTGAGTGCTGTAAAAATGTTAAAGTAATGTTTAAGTGTTTGAAAGTGTTAAATGTGTTGGAAGACTGTAATGTGTAAAATGTACCACAAGATGGCAGTGTTGTCATGTAAATGGATGATAAAGGTTCCATGCTGGGTAACAGAGGGAAAGCACATGTACAGTAGTGAGAATAGCACATGCACAGTGAGTGTTAGGGTAGTGTTTAATTGAAGAAGGTATTTAAAGGGGAGACACACCCAAAGGTTTGTTCACATGCATTTGGATTTAGATAGAGAGAGGGCACAAGTGTGAAATACTAGGTATTTCAGATAGTCAGGACTATTTAGCATGGGTAGTTAAGACCCCAACGAGGAGGTAGTGGCATATGTGCCAAGGCTAAGCCAGTGAGGGTGCAAGTGGAAGTTATAGGAAAAAGGACATCCTGAAGGAGGGGGAAAAGAAAAGTCCTATCCGGAGTAGGCCAGAGGGGCATAGGTCGTATGCCGGACTGGTAGGACCGGAAGGTGTCACAAGAAAAGTCCTACCCTGAAAGGTCAGTGGTGCACTGGCGTGGTGTCAGCCCGGCTGAAGCAGGGAGGTGGTGAGTAACCCTGGAAAGGGATGTCCTTCGGAAGGTTTCGGGGGAAAAACCTTTGTGTGTTTGGAGTGTCGGCTTAGCCAGTAAAGGAGAAGTGTATCATTGCCGTGGATTGTATAACTGTATGCCCTGATGTGTGGAAGAGTCATCTGATGAAAGAAAGTGTGTCCAAATAAACAGTTCAAGTTTGTTTTATCATCAAGAGTGTGGACTTCAATCCTTGGATCAAGTTGGGTTTCCATGGTGACAGTGTTAACCCCTTCCTACCCTTGCATTACTCGGTGTTAACCCTTTAACCCCCTTACATGCGTTGTCCTATGCCTATAGCTCATTCTCCTCACAGTCTCTTGCTCCCCCTCCCACCATGGCAAAATCTCTCTCTCCCTCTCATATTCAGCTGCCCCTCCCATCCTCCGTGTCCACAGTCTCACTCGTGTTGCTTTTCCTCATGCTCCGTTAAAGGCAGAGCTGATGATCTCACTCATGGCAGGTAAAACTAAAAAAAAAGCTAAACAAAATCAAATGCAATACAAATAAAAGTAACAAACAAGGGAGTACAGGCAAACACAAAAAAAACAACATTAAAAAAGGTGAACACACACAGGGGAAACAAATAGGGTTAATAGACACAAAACATAGTGTAGCATTTATAGACCATACATGAAAGCCAGGATGTAAGACATGCAAAAACTGTAGATTATAATGCATAATGTACCCCCTACTTAAATTTATAAAGATATCAGAAGTCACCTCGGAGTTATGTGACCTGTATAAAATCACTCGGCCTGCGGCCTCGTACTTTTATATGGTCACATAACTCCTCGGTGACTTATAATATCTTTATAAACGACAGTAGGGGGTACATTATCCACTATATATTCTTAAAACTAAGGAATGCAGAGGATAAATATGTGTTTGTTTTACCTGGATTTTTTATTTCTATCCAATCAGGGTTATGTGTGCATAAGAAAAACAATAAACGCGGATTGATTCATGAATACAAATTTTTGGAGTGCTCCATATTTCTCGGCTGGTTTGGAGGCTCCGGCTCTATCACCAGGGCAAATAATTGTTGTTTCCTTGATATGTACCAATTTTCCAGTGTTAATAATAAATATCACTATTAATATACTCTATAATGTGTTACGTTTGATAAAACAAACAATTTTACTAACTAATACTCCTCACAATCACTAGAAGCGACCCCTGAAAGCCACCGAGGAGAAACTGGTCCTCAGAGAATAATTGTGTGGAAAGAATTCCAGATCCTTAGGAAATAACAGCTGGAGCTCATGTAAAATTGTATAGCCATGCCCCCAGCTAGGAGTCTGTTTGTTATGCAGGTATGGGACCTTTTATCCAGAAACCTGTTATACAGAAAGCTCTGAATTACAGGAAGGCCGTCTCCTATACAGCAGCATTTCAGGGGCTGATGCCGCCCTCCCCCCCTGCTCCACATTTTCAACTTTTTAGCATCAGAGTGGGTCCAGGCTCTTAAAGGATAAGTAAACCTTAAAAATAAGCGAATGTAAAATGGATGAGGGGCTATTCTAAGCACTTTTGTACATTCATTATTTTTTTATTTTTTTTAATTCCAAGATTTTAAGGGATACATGTGCTGTTAATATGAATGAATTTTGTTACAACAGCGCCACCTGCTGGTCAGTTTATGACCAGTCTGACCAGCAAGTAGTCAAGGAAGTTGTCAGGAGAAAGAAAGAGGCTGATGTTCTTCTGCTTAGGAAAGATGTGAGAAAGGTTTCTAATTTCTCAAATATTGGGAGGTATGCATCCAGTTGGGTAAGCAAACGAAGGCCAAAGAGAAAGATCCACCCCTAAGCAGTCACTATATTTAAGGAGAACTAAACCATGAAATGAATGTGGCTAAAAATGTCCTATGTTCTATAGTGAACTTATTGCACGAGGCTAAAGTTTGAGCTTGTCAATAGCAGCAATGATCCAGGACTTCAAACTTGTCACAGGGGGTCACCATCTTGGAAAGTGTCTGTGACACTCACATGCTCAGTGGGCTCTGATTGGCTGTTGAGAAGCTAAGCTTAGGGCTCGTCACTAATTATCCAGCAGCACAAAATGAGCTTCCCTGGCTATAATATAAACTGATGCTACAGGTTTGCTGATTATTCAATTCTGATGCTAATTGCACTGGTTTCTGTGCTGCCATGTAGTAATTATGTGTATTAATGACTAATCAGCCTTATATTGTGACATTTCTATTCTATGTGTACTGTATATTGTGAGTGGCTCCCTAAGCTCAGTAAGTGACAGCAGCACAGAGCATGTGAATCAGTGAATCAGCAGAAAAGAAGATGGGGAGCTACTGGGGCATCTTTGGAGACACAGATCTTTACTGCTAAAGGGCTGAGGTTGCCTTGGGCTGGTACAGAAACACAAACCACCATGTACAACATTTCTAGCTACTTCTTTAGTTAGGCTTTAGTTCTCCTTTAAAGTGTGGCAGGAAGTGGCCACAGGCGTAAGACATCCCTCCCTAGTGTCCCGTTATCTCTCAGACAGTCCCAAGTTTCTTACTGAAGTGTCTCCTGCACCAGACACCAGAAAACTTAAATGTAATTATATAAGAGGCTTTTACCATAGAGCCCAGAATACTAAGCGCCTGCTCTGAGATACAATTGTAACTAATAAGAGTCTCTGAAACTCAATTAAATAAGAGGCTTTTTGCACAGTCCAGAATATTTAGCCCCTGCACTGAGATACAATTGTAACAATTTAAGATAAGCAGTTTTCTTGGGGGAACTGAGAGTTATAGTTTAAAGGGCAATTTCACCTTCATTAGCAAAAGTGTAATAACACATAAAATCTGACCCTAAACCCATAGAAATGTGTTGAAACTTCCCATAACCTGAGTTATTATTACTACTATACATATCTATTTGGTATAGGTACTATATGAAGGGGCCCTTCACCCATGAATGGTTACAGGCCGAGATGGGAAGGTGCCCCTAGGCTTTCCCCTGCTCACAACCCTCACTCCTCCATTCACTCTCATTAGTGGTTCAATGGTACTTACTGCATGCACTTACCCCTGGGGTGTGGCCAGGAGATTTTAACAGCTATGTGAATCCCCCATCAAGTCCCCAGTACTGCCCCTTGGGTGAATCTGTGAGAACTACAAGAACTCTTCCCCTATGATTAGTGTTCCTTCCCTGAAGAATAAATATAGTTTTAGCTAGTGCTGCAAATTCCCCTATACTTTGTATAATGGTAGATTAAGTTGTGTTTTTGTTACTACAAGGGGTTGCTTTGCCCCTAATCTTGTCATGGTCATTGTCAGAGAGAGGTACCCATTGCAGCCAATATATATATAATGTTATCAAGGATAAAGGCCCCGATGGGGGCTGAAACATTGGAAGCACAGTGATGTTAAAATAAATCTTCTTTGTATACTTGAAGAAACTGGTGTGCTGGTCCATTTTGAACATTTATACATATATATATATATATATATATATATATATATATATATATATATATATATATATATATATATATATATATATATATACGGTATAAGATACGGGCATGGATTAGTGTTTTGGTTGTGTTTTGTGAAAGAAACGGGCGTATCTTGGCTATATTACAGAAGAAGAAACAGCAGGTTTTGGCAGTATTATTAATATGATTAGAGAAGGAGAGGGACTGGTCAAAGATGATCCCAACAGTTTGCTGAGTTAACAGAGTTAATGGTCATGCCATCAATAGTAATGGTGAAAGGAAGAGAAGGACTCAGTTTGGGTGGAAAGACCATGAGCTGAGTCTTGGCCAAGTTGAGCTTGAGGTGATGTTGATTCATCCAGGAGGAGATATTTACTAACAGTCTGGGATCTGGGGTTGAACATCAGCAGTTAGTGAGGGAGTGTCTAAATATATCTGAATATCATCGGCATAGAGGTGATATTTAAGGCCAAATTAAGATATAACGTCTCCTAAAAAAGTGTACAAGGAGAACAACAGAGGAGCAAGTACAGAACCATGAGGCACCTCCACATTAAGATGAACAAGAGAAGAGGATTTGTTTGCAAAAGTAACAGAGAAGGAGTCAGAAAGGTATGAAGAGAACCAGGATGAAGCTTGATCATGGATACCACCAATTGAATGGAGAACTTGCAGTAGAACAGAATGGTTAACAGTATCAAAAGCAGAAGACAAGTCCAGGAGAATGAGGATAGAGTAATGACCTTTGACCTTAGTTGTCTTGAGATCATTTGCAACTCTACATAAGGAGTCTCAGTGGAGTGAGCAGGTCGAAAGCCAGACTGTATAGGGTCAAGTAGATTATTGGTGCAGAGAAAGTTAGTGATACGGGAGAAGACGAGACGTTCCAGCAGTTTAGAGGCGAGCGGTAAGTGACAGACAGGACAGTAGTCAGACAAACAGGATGGGTCCAGTGTAGCCTTTTTCAGGATGGGCCTGACACAGGCCTTTTTGAATAATGAGGGGAAAGTAGCAGACGTTAGTGAGGAATTGAATATATGAGTAAGTACTGGAGTGAGGACAGGAGCACAGTAGCAGAGGTGATGGGATAGGAGTGAAGAAGTGAGGAAGTTGTTGATGGAGAGGACAGGAGAAGTTTAGAGACTTCAGGCTCAGATATACGATCAAAAGAGTTGAAAATGGAAATAGAAGCTTTAGGGGGAATGAGAATATTGGTATCTGAGGGGAGGGACAATTGTTTGTGGATAGAGTCAACTTTGCTTTCAAAGAAGTCAGCAAAGTCCTGGGGGGTATGGGACGGGGATTGTGGGCACGACTGCCTTGAGTATTGATAGCAGCAGACAAACCCAGTTGTAGGTATTTACTGGGAAATCAGGATCAGAAGAAGTAGTGATGGAGGAGAAGTCAGAACTGAGAGCGTCAGATAGAGCAGTTACATCAATAGCGCAGGTGTTACCAACTGGAATTTTTGGTTGAAGGATAACAGAGAGGGGAGAGTGCGAGAAAAAGAGATAAGATGGTGATCAGAAAGAGGAAAAGGATCAATGTTTAATGTAGAAAGTTTAAGGTTTTTGGTAAAGACCAGATCAAGGCAGTGACCATCCTTATGGGTAGGATATATTTATATATATATATATATATATATATATATATATATATATATATATATATATATAGAAGAGAATGACCAGCAACACCGAGGTATTTCGTGAAAAATCAAAATGTATTAGAAAAATCACATGTTAAGCTTAACATGTGATTTTTCTAATACATTTTGATTTTTCACGAAATACCTCGGTGTTGCTGGTCATTCTCTTCTATATCTGACTTCCTTATATTGCACCCGAGTTGAAACAAAAATATATATATATATATATATATATACACATAACAAGGGAAAGTTGTGCTCACCACTAATTATAAAAACATTAGGCGGGGGTGCAACGAGGGTGTGACCACAAAATACATATAGTCAAATACAAGAGTCCTCTGCACTCAACCCATTATCAATATATTTAAGACAGAGACATTTTGTGCTACTGCTACTGAAAAATGCCTTACCCTTTAAACAACACAGGGATTGTTTGTCCATATATTGCAATATATTTAATAATAAAGTCATCCCATATCTGGCCAGTCCTACGCTCAATTTTATCTGATTCATTAAGAATTCTATTGCTTCAAATCATTATATATTTTACAAAGGGACTAAGTTTCACCTGCAACTTACTTGCTGCTTTCAAAGTAAAACTCGGTAAAATTGCACATTACATTTTTAAGGTAAGCACATCTTTCTTTTACCTAACATTGATTTCATTGAATAGAAGTGTTGTAGTTGAACAACAGCCTATGGGACGCAGGTGGGATGTATCAGCTTAGATATATGTATATATTGGCTAATCTAAGGACCTTCTACCTGTAATGGGTACCTATTGTATTGTATTGTTACAATTGTATCTCAGTGCAGGGGCTGAATATTCTGGACTCTGCCAAAAGCCTCTTATTTAATTGAGTATCAGAGACTCTTATTAGTTACAATTGTATCTCAGAGCAGGCGCTTAGTATTCTGGCCTCTCTGGCAAAAGCCTCTTATTTAATTAAGTTTCAGAATCTTTTTCTGGTGTCTGGTGCAGGAGATATTTCATTAACAAACTGGGACTGTGGTCTGAGCTGTCAAACTTGAGACTGTCTGAGAGATAACGGGACACTAGGGAGGGATGTCTTACGCCTGTGGCCACTTCCTGCCACACTTTAAAGGAGAACTAAAGCCTAACTAAAGAAGTAGCTAGAAATGTTGTATATGGTGGTTTATGCTTCTGTACCAGCCCAAGGCAACCCCAGCCCTTTAGCAGTAAAGATCTGTGTCTCCAAAGATGCCCCAGTAGGGATAACGTAGATATTACAGGTTTCACAACCGGAGGAAAAGAGTGTAAAGGTGGCCATACATGGATAGATCCGCTCGTTTGGCGATGTCGCCAAACGAGCGGATCTCCCTCCGATATGCCCACCTTGAGGTGGGCAATATCGGGCTGATACGATCGTGGGCCCTAGGGCCCAACGATTGGATCCTAACGATGCCTAACGGGCAGTCGGATCGCAGAATCGCATCAACGAATAGATGCGGCCGCAATCCGAGGGGATTTTTTGTCCCATCCGATCGAGATCTGGCCGACTTTCGGCCAGATCTCGATCGGTGAAGCCCGTCGGGAGGCCCCATACACGGGCCAATAAGCTGCCGACACGATCTGTCTGCAGCTTTTATCAGCCCGTGAATGGCCACCTTAAGCTGTCATTATTTGCGGACGATCTCTTAGTGCATCTGACTAATCCTTTAATATCACTACCAAATTCCATGGAGATATTGAGGATATTTGTGAAAGTATCTGGACTTACTATTAACTCAGAAAAATCAGAAATGCTGCCTTGTAATATTCCAAAGCATACGGTTAAATGAATAAATTTTAATTTTGGGTATTTTTTGGGAATATTTACAGTATTTTGTTTAGCTTCACTTTATAGAACTCTCTTTATAGAACTCGTTTTCTCCCTATGTTTAAATCTCTTGAGCAAAACTTACAATGATTTTAGCATCATATATCATGGATTGGTAGGATCCATTGTATTAAAATGGTGTTGATGCTAAAAATGTTATATTTATTGTTGTTCTGGAAGATTTGTGGGACTGCCTTTGCCCCTCAATGTTTTAGGTGCTTGGGTGCTCCAACTCCTCTATTCCAGGTAGGTTAGACCTCATTAAACATACTCCCATGGACATTCTAACAACCCACAAGACCACCATGTTCACTTAACTGTCTTCAGTCTGGTCAAGAAGGACCTTCTCCAACCTTCCCAACAGATCATCTATCTTTCATTTTTGGCTTCATGTGTGTTTTGTATTTCAAAATGAGATTTAACCCTTTAAAGGAGAACTAAACCACCCAATAAGAAAAGCCCCTACCTCAGGGGAGCCCAAAAGATAGATGGGGATCTACCAGTAGACCTTTAGCTGGTGATCAGTAGAGCTCAAGATACTTGTCAACAAACAGCTTGTCTATAACCCCCCCCTCCTGTTTCATGCGTTTCATTCAGATATTTTTATGTTAAGGTTACATAAGAAATAGATGTTTAAATATAACAATGCACATTTTCTCATAAATCAATATTTAAGTCATATTTTCCATGGAACAGAATGTTATCAATGCTTTTCTGGATGTAGCTCATAATGGGACATCACTGAAAGTAGACCTCGCATTAGTAAAGTGTGGCCACTCCTGCCCTAGTTAGTGCCCCCCCTCTCTCCCTCCCTCCCTCCCACCTACCCTCGTAATAGATTATTCCCCTGGACAAGTGCCCCTGGACAGACAGCTCCATTATTTAGCTATGATATATGATTACTACTTATAGTTATATAAGGGGCATCAATGAAATAGAGAAAATTCAGACTGGATATCAGTAAATGGGTACCCAGTAGGTGAGAGGTTTATTGGGGGGGAGGGGGGAAGAAATTGGGAGGCAGAGCTATCCAGTGTAAATTTTCATTTTTTGAAAGAAAAAATATTGATGAAGTTGGTTTACTGATAGATGAATTGAGAGGAGCTGATTGTAGAGCAATAGGATACTCATTTCTACAACATCAATAACATTATCAGGTTAGAGATCTCACGACAGGGCGACAGGGCGACAAGGCGACAGGGCAGCTGATATCTTGGGCTCCTGATCATTGGTCACTTAGTAACTCTGTCTCAGGTAAGGTACAAACCTATATGGGTGGGGGGTGTATACTTTTTTAACCTTCAGCACCTGACCAATTCTCTCATTTTATTAGGTTGGTCACATGATGCTTGTGCGTCTCATAATTGTCAGCTTATGGAACTGGTGACCAGGTTTACTGAAATTCTAAACACAGGGGAAGTTCAGGGGCGCATCTTCTTCTCTTCAGAAATCTTTGGGTCTTCTGGCACTTTGGCAATTTCCATCACTTTTGGCGCATGCGCAGTTGTCAAAGACCGGAAGATTGCGCCAACTGTGCATGCGCCGATACAGTGCTTACCCCACGAAGAAGACCAAAGAGCAGACGATGCGCCCATGAGCTCTGATGTGCTGAATCTGCAACGCGGGGTAAGTAAAGAGTTAGGGGAATTTACTAGGGATGACAGCTAGGCAGGGGAGAGTCTATGGGGCAAATTCACTAAGATGCGAAGTTGCGCCAGGCGCAACTTCGCCGCACTTCGCCAGGCGTAGTTTCGCCAGGGCTCCGCAAATTCACTAAAATCCGAAGTTGCGCACAGGGGTAGCGTAAGGTTGCGAAGTTGCACTAGCGTTGATTCGCTAGCTATGTAAAGCGAAGTTACGCTAGCGAAGGCTAATTTGCATACGGCGCCAAATTCAAATTTCAATGGAGGAACACGTATCAGCACTACAAATGCCTAGAAAACCTTCAAATCAGCAAATAAAAATTGTATTTTGCCCTACACATGTGCCCACTGTCTAGGTAAGTTGCCATGAGTCAGGAAATGTAGGGGGGAGGAAGGGGAGCCCCAAAAAATTTTCGATCTTTTTCAGCCTATCACCCATAATGTAGAAAACACGCCAGCGTTTTTTGGGACTTGGAAAAAAAATTTACTTTTTTTTAAACAATCCCTATCTACTCTATTGCGCTTCGCCAGGTCTGAGGTGGCGAAGGAAGTCTAGCGTAAAAGGTAGCGTTCAGTACACTGCGCAAGTTAGTGAATTTGCATAGTTTCGTCACTAGCGAAAATCCGCCTGGCGTAAGGTTGCGAAGTAACACTAGCGAAACTACGCCAGTGAATTTGTGCAGTAGCGAAAATGCCAAACGCTAGCGAATTAACGCTAGCGTTCGGCGCTTCGCGGCTTAGTGATTTTGCCCCTATGTAGGGTAGAGGGGTAGGGGATTTTAATATAAAAGGTTTGGTTCTCCTTTAAAGCAATAAGTGATTGGTGCATGACAACATAATGGGGACAGAATTTTTAAATAAATCTGGGAAAACATTATGAAAAATCAGGAAAATGTGCCCATTGAAATGCATAATAAATTGATGGGACTGCAACAAAAATGTGTAAAATGTGAGACAACTTCAATTTAGGGAATTTAAAATGGAACTTTCACTATAAATAAAGCACTTTTTTCCTAATGATCATTACCTTCAACCCCCTCTCTCCATTCTTTTATTTTCTGTGCTCTTGTTTATTTTCTCTCCTCTACCTTCCTTGTCCCTTTCTCTTACTTCCCATACAGCAAGTGCCCCCCCCCTTGCCCCTATCTGTGGACGCCCATGGGCAAAGGACTATGTTGTTGACAGTCTTTGTTTGACATGGATTCAAAATGCCAGTTGTGATTGGTCAAATTGGACTAATATGGAAATAAAGAGGACTTAGTAGGTTTTCTCTCCCTATGGTTTATGGGGGAAAGCTGAAAGACCATGTAATGTAAGAGATAGAAATGTTGATACTTGCTGGGTATTGATTAATGTATGGCAATGTGATTGGATGAAAACTTTATTGATGGATGTGTTTGGTTTTTCCTATACTTTTTCATGTAAGTGGGAAATCTCTTATAGTCAAAGAGGCTGGCCACTGGGCTATGTTGTTAACAGCCTTTTGTTTGACATGGATTGGAAATGCCAGTTGTGAGTAGTCAGATTTGACTAATGTGGAAATGAAGAGGACTTGGTAGGTTTTCTCTCCCTATGGTTTCTAAGGGAAAGTTGAAAGGCCAAGTAATGTAAGAGATGAGAAGGTTGAAGATGGCTGTGTATAGATTAACAAATATCAATGTGCTGGGCTGATAGCTCTAGTGCTGGAAGTGTTTGTTGTTTATCTATTGGTTCTTCCTGTATTTTTTCATGTAAGTGGGCAATCTCTAATAGTCAAAGAGGCTAGTCAAAGGGCTACGTGACTGACAGCCTTTGTTTGACATGGCTTTGAGCGTCTCTTGTGATTAATTAACTTTGGCTGTTATGGAAATACAGTGGACTTGGTAGGTTTTAGCTCCCTATGGTTTATGGGGGAAAGTTGAAAGGCCAAGTAATGTAAGAGATGGAAAGATTGAAGCAGTTATTGACAGCCTTTGTTTGACATTGCTTGGAAATTCCTCTTGTGATTGGTCAACTTTGGCTAATATGGAAATGAAGAGGACTTGGTAGGCTTTCTCTCCCTATGCAGTATGGGGGAAAGGTGAAAGGCCAGGTGTTTGGTTTGTTCTGTTAGTTCTTCCTATACTTTTTCATGTAAGCGGGGGATTGCTTCTCGGCCTTTTGGCTAAGATCAAGTGTAGTACCTTTGAAACCACTCGGTTCTCTGGTTGGTAAGACCAAAGAGGAGTATCTGTTCTAATGATCCTATCTGAAGAACGGAGAAACCATTGGTCGTCTGGACTAGGCTGACAAGCAGAAGCTTGATGAAAGCTGGGTCACTGTGCTCCCATGAGGGAGGCCTCTGACTTGCATTTGGAGTCAGGGGAGATGCACATGCACCCATGCTTCATTTCCTTTGCTCTTACCATTAGGTGGGCGGGAAGTCTTTTCTTTTTCTGGCTGCCAAACAGAGCCTTGCAAAAGACAACCAATGGCCTTGCACCACCCACTCCAGCACCTTTTTTGTGTCTGGTTTGAGCACCCTGGATGGGGTCACGGTCTTTTGGCTGGACTCGCAGGCCATGACACTCCCTGGGGGGAAGCTTCAGCAGAACCCAGGGTAGATGGGACTCCCCCTAGCTTCGGCGAAGGGGAGTCCAAACACCCCCAAACCCTTTCAAGAGGGCGGGGATGGTGGGCCCTCACTAGCTTCGGCGAAGGGGGACCCACCCGTTCGAGCTGTTCGCTGGCGGTAGCTGGGAACAGCTTGGGCAACGGAGCCCATGCCTTCGGGTAGGACTCGGAAGGATGATTCAATATCATCTCTAGTAGTCAAAGAGGCTAGGCAAAGGGCTATGTTGATGTAGCCTTTGATTGACATGGATTCAAATTGCCAGTTGTGATTGGTCAAATTGGACTGATATGGAAATGAAAAGAACTTAGTAGGTTTTCTCTGCCTATGGTTTATGGGGGAAAGCAGAAAAGCCAAGTAATGTAAGAGATAGGAAAGTTGAAGTTTGTGGGTTATAGAATGACATATGGCTATGTGATGAGCTGATATTGATGGAAGTCAATAATCTCTAATAATCAAAAAGGCTAGGCAAAGGGCTTTGTGTTTGAAACCCTTGTTTGACATAGGTTTGAAATGCCTTTTGAGATTAAGCAACTTGAAATGTAGATTACTTGGTAGGCTTTCTCTCCCTATGTAGTATGGGGGAAAGGTGAAAGGCCAGGTGCTTGGATGGTTCTGTTAGTTCTTCCTATCCTTTTTCATGTAAGTGGGAAAGATCTCTAATAGTCAAAGAGGCTAGGCAAGGGGCTATATTGATGGAGCCTTTGTTTGACATGGATTTGAAACGTCTCTGGTGATTGGTCTATTTTGACTAATATGAAAAAGAAGAGCACCTGGTAGGTTTTCTCTCTCTATGGTTTATGGGGGAAAGCAGAAAAACCAAGTTATGTAAGAGATAGGCAGGTTGAAGTTTGTGGGTCATAGAATGATATATGGCTATGTAAGCTGATAGCTATATTGATGGAAGTGTTCTTCCTATACTTTTTCATGTAAGTGGGTTATCTCTAACAATCGAAAAGGCTAGGCAAAGGGCTATGTGGTTAACAGCCTTTGTTTGACATCGCTTTGAAATGCCTTTTGAGATTAATCAATTTGAAATGTAGATTACTTGGTAGGCTTTCTCTCCCTATGGTGTATGGGGAAAGTCGAAGAAAGGACGTGGTTCTGCCTATGCGTTATCATATATACATGGGCAATCTCTTATTGTCAAAGAGGCTGGGCAAAGGTCTATGTTGTTGACAGCATTTATTTGACATGGTTTGGTAACTCCTCTTTGATTGGTCAACTTTGGCTAATATGGAAATGTAGATGAGCTGTTAGCTTTTCTCTCCTTATGGTTTATGGGGGAAAATTGAAAAGCTAATAATGTAAGAGATGGAAATGTTGAAGCTTGCTGGGTATAGATTGGCACATGGTAATGTGATGGGCTGATAGCTCTTGTGATGGAAGTGTTTAGGTATTCCTAAACATTTTTTTTGTAAGTTGGCAATCTCTAATAGTCAAAGAGTCTAGGCAAAGGGCTATGTTGTTGATAGCCTTTGTTTGACATGCCTTGAAAACTACTCTTGTGATTGGTCAACTTTGGCTAATATGGAAATGAAGATGAGTTTGTAGGGTTTCTCACCCTATGGTTATGGAGGAAATTAGAAATGTCAAGTAATGTAAGATTCTCTATGGCAGAAGTTTGCTGGTTATAGATTGACATATGGCAATGTGATGGGCTAATTGTTCTAGTGATGTAAGTGTTTGGTTGTTCCTAAACTTTTTCTTGTAAGTGGCCAAGCTCTAATTGCCAAAGAGTCCAGGCAAAGGGCTATGTTGACAGCCTTTGTTTGACATTGCTTTGAAACTGCTCTTGTGATTGGTTAACTTTGGCTATTATGGAAATAAAGAGGACTTTAGGTTTTCTCTCCCTATGGTGTATGGGGGAAAGCTGAAAGGCCAAGTAATGTAAGAGATGTTAATCTTGTGTGCATTCTTTCACTGTCCCACTACCATATGCAGAGGGTGCTGTGTGATATTGTAGTCACTGTTATTCTTCCATATAACCAACAGAGGGCTCTGTGTGATATTGCAGTCACTGTTATTCTTTCATATAACCAACAGATAGCACTGTGTGATATTGCAGTCACTGTTATTCTTTCATATAACCAACAGAGGGCGCTGTGTGATATTGCAGTCACTGTTATTCTTTCATATAACCAACAGAGGGCGCTGTGTGATATTGCAGTCACTGTTATTCTTCCATATAACCAACAGAGGGCGCTGTGTGATATTGCAGTCTCTCCCCAAGCGAACTGTTGGTATAGGAATGATTAAAAGTGACTGCAATCTCAGCGACTGCCCACTGAATCGAGTATAAGCCGAGGTAGACTTTTTCAGCACATTTTGGATGCTGAAAAACGCAGCTTATCCTCAAGTATATACGGTAAGTGGGCAAACTCGCATAGTTAAAGAGGCTAGCCAAGTAATGTAAGAGATAGGAAGGTTGAAGCTGGTCATAGGTTGACATATGGTAATGTGATGGGCTGATAGCTATATTGATGGGAGTGTTTGGTTCTTCCTATACTTTTTCATGTAAGTGGGCAATCTCTCATAGTCAAAAAAGCTATGTGGTTGACAGCCTTTGTTTGACATGGCTTTGAAATGCCTCTTGTGATTAATCAACTTTGGTTATTATGGAAATGAAGAGAACTTGGTAGGTGATTTCTCCCTATGCAGTATGGGGGAAAGTTGAAAGGCCAAGTGTTTGCTTTTTCCTATTGTTTTTTTTTTAATGTAAATGGGCAATCTCTAATAGTCAAAGAGGTTAGGCAAAGGGCTATGTTGTTGGCAGGCTTGGAAACTCCTCTTGGGATTGTTTGACTTTGAGTAATATTGAAATGTAGTTTTCTTGGTAGGCTTTCTCTCCCTATGGTCTATGGGGGGAAGTCGAAAGGCCAAGTAATGTAAGAGATGGAAAAGGGGATGGGGGTTTTGTTTTTTTGACATAACACATGGCAATTTGATTGGATTAAAGCTCTAGTGATGAAAGTGTTTGGTTCTTACTATACTTTTATCATGTTTATGGGCAATCTCTTATTGACAAAGAGGCTAGGCAAAGGGCTATGTTGTTAATAGCCTTTGTTTGACATGGCTTGGAAATTCCTTTTCTTCTAGTCCCGACATGTCAGTACACATGGGCATTGCCCCTCCCAGACCTGGAGGTAGGACCTATAACACAGCCAATCAAAATGAATCATGACCTATAAGATCACATGACTTCCTCCTCACCACAGTTATTTTTTGTCCTACTGGACAGGGTGGTAGTATCTCCCTCCTCACTCTTTTTATTTTTTGGTGAATTTTGAGAGAAATCAAACACAGTTTTTGTTTTTTCTTTTGTATTTTTTGTTTATTTTTTTTACCTCTGTGTGGACTCAGAGAGATGATTCCCAGGTAATGGAAAAGAATTTACCTGATGCCTAAAGATGCATAATCTGTAAATTATCGCTTATTGGGAAGAAGTGCAGGTGTGGACATATCCATGGTCCTAGTCCTGTGCTAAAATAGCCCCCCTGCTATATGTCCAGCGAGATTCAATCTAGTACTTTTTGGGAACAGACAGGTGTGGGCTTCCCACATTGTTACCTGTGAGCTTTTTGGACTCCCCTTTTCCTGTACTTCACATGGCAGTTGGTACTATAGGGTTAATCCCTCCTGACGTAAGAAGGACAGGAAATGAGATAAAATGTAGGCCCCCCCCATCACCTCCATCACCTCCATCACCTCCATCACCTCCATCACCTCCATCACCTCCATCACCTCCATCACCTCCATCACCTCCATCACCTCCATCACCTCCATCCTATTCCCTGTCCTCGACAAAGGATTGACTCACACGCATTTTGTTACCAGGGGAGAGATCTGGTTCCCTGAAGCTCCGGAGCTTGACTCTTGTGAGTTTCTCTTTATGAGATCATGGCCTTCTGTTGCGCTTCTTCTGTAAGTCGCATTTGCTTCTATGGCAGGTGCAGTAAGTCAGCGGAGAGCTCTAGATCCTGATGCGTTACCATGGTAACGAGCCAATGATGCCACTTCCTGTTGCCTGTATGGCGCATAAATCGTTAAATTTCAACGTCTGTCTTCTCCCCTGCTGCCTGTCCTGCCTCATAGATGCTGTTTTTGCCATGTGAGCCCTGAGCCTGCTTTCCTGCACCTCCTTATATTGCAGTAAGTGCTGTTTCTGCCTGTTTATTTCAGGCTTATTATATTAAACTCATGGTGTTTTTTATGGATTTTCCAGCTGACCCATGACTTTTAGAAGATCTAGATCGGCTGCCAGTGGGTCAGTGATGGCCATATTTTCACGGGGATAATTCTCTTTCTAACTATTATATTGTAGGAGCCCCCATCACAGACACAGTGAACATAGGAGAGAGGAAGATCATGGGCGAGAAAAATCCTGAAGGAAAGAATGTTTACTTTGTTCCAAGCCTGTCTTCATGATAAAAAAGTTTGTCAAGACTGCTTTGGCCAATGCAGTGTATCCCAGACATCTGAGCAGTTTAATGCCTTTATGGGCTGGATGAAAGAGTCATTTAACAAATCTATGACTGATATGGTGGAGAAAGTCACTGATAATGTCCTTTCTCGAGTTTCTGCTAATCTCCCATCTGTTTCCAATGCTCCATCGCCTATTGATGTTCCTGTCTCTAATACAGTGCAATCTTTGAGTATTTTGTCTTCAGAAAGTGA
This sequence comes from Xenopus laevis, assembly GCF_017654675.1. Taxonomy (NCBI): domain Eukaryota; kingdom Metazoa; phylum Chordata; class Amphibia; order Anura; family Pipidae; genus Xenopus; species Xenopus laevis. The sequence goes on from NC_054375.1 coordinate 159,191,459, forward strand.
TCCCGAATCACACGAAGAAGGAGAGGTGGATTCTGATGAGGATTCATTTCATACATGAACCTCTCATATCTGCTATGAGGAAAACTTTGAATCTGGATCCCATAGGGGAAACATCCATGAAAACTGATCTCATGTTTAAGGCTTCTAAAAAGAAGAATTGTTTTTTCCCAGTGCATGATGTAATCAAATCTACCATCAATTCTGAATGGCAGGTTCCTGATACGAAAAGAATGAAAAAAAATGTATCCATTTGCAGATGATCAGCAGTGGGATACTCCCCCCAAGGTCGATGCCTCTATTACTAGAGTCGCAAGAAGAACCACATTACCTATTGATAAAGGGATCCCATGGAGAGAAGACAAGATTCAGCCTTAAAAAAGATTTACTCTGATGCAGGAGCAATTTGTAAACCCACTGTGGCTATCACTTCATTAGCCAGAGCCAATAAAATCTGGATAACTAATGTTGAAGAAGCTCTACAAAAAAGGGTTAGCAGAGAAGATATTCTAAATTCTCTTGAAGAAATTAAACTCGTCAATGACTTCTGTGCAGAAGCCTCCTTGGATATTCTCAAGCTTTCAGCCAGAAGCATGGGTTTCTCTGTCACTGCCCGCAGGTCACTATGGTTGAAGCAATGGCTAGCCGATACGCCCTCTAAGCACAACCTATGTTCTTTACCCTATGAAGGAGACCTGTTATTTGGCTCCAAGCTTGAAAGCATTATCTCCAAGGTGTCAGCTGGTAAATCTTACTTCCTTCCCCAAGACAAAAGGGACAAAAGACCAGCCTTTCGAGGTAATAAAACCTCATTTAAGGACTCCAGATCTTATCGTCCAGGCAAGAATTTTCAGAAGCATTCTTCCTGGAAATCTAAGGCTCAATCATTTCAGAACAAGAAAGATGTCAAGTCAGAAAGAAACAAAACCTTCTGAAGGTTTGCAAGCCCAACAGTCAACCCTTGGAGCAAGGTTATCTTACTTCAAGACTGTTTGGGCTCAAAACACAAAAGACAGTTGGGTGAAAGTTGTGATTGGACAAGGTCATCATCTAGAATTCAAAAAAATGCCTCCTCACGTTCATTTTCAGAAATCAGGAATTCCAAGGACCAGAGAGGCTGGTGCAGCCATGAAAGAAATTTTACTCTGACTTCTAGAGAACGAAGTAATTGTCCAAGTCACAAGCTGTTAAATAAAAACAGGAATATTTACCCCATTTTTTCTTGTCAAGAAAAAGCCAGACAAATTCAGAGCCATCTTGGATCTCAGATTTCGAAACCATTTCATAAATACAAACACTTTCCGCATGGAATCTATCAGTGCAATCGGCCAAGTTGGCCACAGACACAAAGATCCGATCGTACGAATCAATGTACGATCGGACTTCCCCATCTCGCTACCTGCCACTTACCATTCTCATCAAATAAAGTACAAAAGAACAAATCAGTCGATGTTCTGCCCCTGACAGCGATCGTACGAAAGTTATGTCCGACCAAAGTTAGTGACAGTCTCCCTCTAAAAATTGTACGATCGGCAATACATGCCGAGATTTAACCCGCAGCCAAGAGAAATCTTTTAACCTGTCCGATCGACCAAACGACCGATCTTCGCCGGACGAAAAATGTCGGGACTCTCCACACACGGCCCGAAACTCGTACAAATCGAGGATCTTTGCGTCTATGGCCAGCTTAAGACCAGGAGATTGGATGGTCAAAATAGACTTAAAAGATGCCTATCTGCATATTTCCAATTCTGGCAAATCATCAGAAGTATCTACGTTTCCAAATATTTGGCCTTCAATTCCAATACAGAGCTCTACCCTTTGGCCTCGCCTCAGCACCAAGAACTTTCACAAAAATCCTGGCACCGATTTTAGCACTTCTAAGGCTACAGGAGGTGGAAGTCTTTGCTTACCTCGACAACATCCTAGTAAAAGCCAATTCATTTCAGAAAATCCTCAGAGACACCCAACTAGTGTTGGAAACACTTCAGAATCACGGCTGGATGATAAACTGGTCAAAATCCTCTCTAATCCCAGTCCAGTCTCTAAAATTCTTGGGAGTCATTATCGACACAAAAACCTTGTTGTTCAGTCTTCCTCCAGACAGAATCCTAGATATTCAGAACCATGTCCAGGAAATTTCCAGTCACTTCAGCCCAGTTTTGTCAACAGGTTCTGGGGAAACTCACATCATGTCTAGATGCAGTAATGTGGGCCATGGCTCACGTGAGACCTCTTCAGTCTGCTTTCCTGAAGCAATGGCAAGGGGATCATTATTTAGACCAGAAGATTCCCCAAGTTCATCTATTCGGCAGAAAATGAAATGGTGGCTACAGAAAGAGAATCTTCAGAGCGGCATCTCTCTTCAGTCCCCTCAGTGGTTACATCTCACAACATCTCAGGATGAGGAGCCCATGTTCTTCATCAGTCAGCTTGGAGGAAGTGGAATGGCCTGGAAGTGAAACAGTCGTCCAATTGGAAGGAATTGAAGGCCGTTCAGTTAGCACTTCTCCACTTTCAAAATATTATCAGAAGCAGATCAGTGAAAATATTCTCAGACAATACCACAGTTGTGAAATATATAAAGAAACAAGGAGGAACAAAGAGCTCCAAACTAATGAGATTAACAGAGGAAATCCTACTATGGGCAGAGGACAACCATTACAACCTTACAGCGGTACATCTTCTGGGGTTGATGAACCTGATCGCAGATTAATTGAGCAGAGTCCAACTTCACCCAGGAGATGGGAACTGTGTCCAGAAATCTTCAATATGTTAATCAAGAAGTTCGGAATATTTCAGGGCCTCAAGCCACAATTCCAAATTACAGAGGTTTTGTGCCAGAACACAGTGCTTCCAGGCGGAAGAGATAGATTCCTTGGCATTTCCAACTGGCTTACCTGTTTCCTCCATTTCCATTGATCTCCAAATGTCTCAAGAAGATACGGAAAGAGAAGGCTTCGGTTCTGATAATATTACCTTGGTGGCCGAGGAGGTTCTGGTTCCCGCAGTTGTTTCAGATGGCAACAAACCACTGTTTCTTCCTGTTCATCCTCAATTACTGAAACAGAGCCACCTGTTTCACCCCAATCCAGACAGATTGAAACTCACTGCATAGAAATTGAAAGGCAAGGGATGATGAACAAAGGATTATCATCCAAAATGATTGAAACCTTATTAGCCTCTAGAAAACCGTCCACTTCTATCAAATATTCCAAATACTGGGACAAGTTGCTGGAGTGGTGCCAATCCACAGGTAGATCTTCTCAGAACATTTCCGAAGAAGATATTGTTGAGTTCTTACAAACTGGGTTTGAAAAACAACTTTGTCCAGCAACCTTGAAGAACCAAGTCTCAGCATTATCAGCTATAACAGGAGTTTCTTGGTCTTCTACTCCTTTAGTGTTGAGATTCTTTCAAGCCTTAAAAGGATTAACATCAAAAATGAAATCCACAGCTCCACCATGGGATTTGAACCTTGTTCTGTCGACTCACACCCAATCTCCCTTTGAACGAATAGAATCGGTACCACTTAAGTTTCTTTCTTGGAAGTTAACTTTTCTCTTGGCAATAACATCAGCAAGAAGAGTGGGAGAAATTCAAGCACTACTAGATATCTCTGAAAATTGTATGATATTTCATCAGGACAAACTGATCTTCAGATTGCCTCATGACTTTTAACCCAAGGTTGTATCAGAATTTCATGTTAATCAGGACATCATTCTTTTTTTCCTTCTCCTCAAACTGAAGAAGACAAGAAATGCCACACCCTGGATGTGGTTCGATGTGTAAAAATCTATCTAAAAAAGAACTGAAACCTTCAGAAAATCGAATAATTTATTGATCGTACCTTCTGGCCCAAGAATGGGCTCCCAGGTGGCACCGTTTCAGCTTGGATTAAAACCTGCATAAGAGAAGTTTATAGGGTCAGTGCAACCCCTTCTCCAGGGAAAATCAAGGCTCATTCTACCAGGACTGTAGCAACGTCTTGGGCCTGCCAAGCCCAGACATCTTCTGAAGAAGTCTGCAGAGCTGCTGTGTGGTCTTCTGTTAAAATATTTATTAAGTTTTACAAACTGGATGTATTGTCTGCTAAACAAGCTTCATTTGGGCAATCAGTGCTCCAGGTTGCCTCGCATACTAAATAAAAATGTTTTTCTGACCCTCCCTAAAATCTTTTACTGCCAGGGCATTTCCCAATAGTACCCACTGCCATGTTAAGTACAGGAAAAAGGAAAATCAATTCATACTTCCCGAGATTTTCTTTTCCTGGACTGAAGCATGGCCCTGGCTGGTGAATCTCTCTGCTGAAGCAGGGTGGTACCTGAATCCGGTGAGTATGATTTATCAGTATCCACGGTGTGTTTGAAACATTCATTACACTGGGAAGTCTGCATTTAATGAGCTAATTATGTCCCTCAGCTGAAAGCTATCAGGGTTCTAGCTGAAGTTTCCATCCTGCGGACTAGTCATTGCTATCAGGTAAGGTGCAGATACTCCTCTGGGCCTCTTTTGCTATTGTTGTTTCTATTGTCCTCTGTGCAGACACAGAGGTTATATTTGCCTGTTATAACACAGGGAGCTTGCAGGGTTGGCTGGAGGCTTGCACTGCTGAAGCAGTATGGTAGCCCCTTCCTTCCTTACAATGAGTCTGCTCAGTGCTGTAACCTGATGTCATTGGCCTCCACAACAAATTCATTTTAAGGCCCCTAACATATCCAGAGGTTGTGCTGTTTTACCAATATATGTGGAAATTGCTCTTTATTTAGGCCTCATGGGGTCCCTATACCTTTTGGGCCCACCTGCAGCCGCAGGGTCTGCTTCCTCTGTAGTTACGCCCCTGAGTCTGCTCCTAAGAAGCAGCCTGACAACAAGGATCTGACTGGATTATTCCTACTGTCTAGCGCATATTATCTGGTTGTGTGCCTGTGTTCCTCTGACTTCTTGTATTGATGTCACCTGAGGTCTTAGGTTTGTGAGCCCGAGTTCTCTGTGCAGACACAGTAGGTAAGTGTGATCTTATTACACCTGGTATTTCCAGGACTGGCTGCCAGCCTTTGGTATGACCTATGGTGCATAGGCCACCATAGGCTGTTCTTGCTGTGGCCCTTGGTGGGCATGTCTGTTTGCCTTGCAGCAATCCTTGGCAGGATAACAGTCATTGGTTTTGTCTTATTTTGCAGGCATGGTTCTGGTTACACCAGCAGTAGGCATGATTGACTCTTTGGTTGGATCTAACATGGGTTGTACCATCAGCTGGTGTTTGCTCTGAGTTTCACAGCCCATAGCTAATTTTGTTGCTGATTGGTATTCAGCAGCTGTGGTTGGTCATATGTTGTCGGCTTACAGCTAAACTTTTCTTCTGCCTTACATGCATTGTTTTTGGTCTTGTATGCCACTGCTTATTATCAATAAGGCTGGATTGTGGACCAGGGTTTTGCAAGTTCAACAACTGGTTTGTGCTCTGTTGTTATATGTGTGGGAATTGACTTTTGTGTCAGGTGCCAGTGCAGTTAGTGACCTTGTCTCCAAGGGTGGCATTCACATTTGGCTGGTCCAGCAGCTTATCCTTGTGCTGTTGTATGCCCAGTTTAGATTTGGTAGTTGGTGGAGCTACTGGGCTGTACCAGCATGGCTCTACAATGGTTACAATGATCTGCTGATTTAGGATAACCCCTGGTGTTCATCTAGTTAAGTCTTCATTAGCTATTATTAGCATGGAGTTGGTGGATCTTGGGCTGATCTCTGGTGTGGAGTTGAATCCGGTCAGCACTGGTGTGAGCTGCTTCCATTAAGCTGCAGGACTAGTCTAACAAGTGTCCCAGGCTCGGGCATGAAGGGGGCCCGGCAGTGCTGCAGTTTAGAAAGTGCCCCCTTGCCAGCGCCGAAGATCTGCGGCCAGCCGAACAGCCGAAAATGCAGAAGTGCCGAACAGCCGAACTCCGAAGTGGCAAAAAGACCCAAAGCCACGAAAAATAGCCGAAGTCCTGAAGCCATGAAAAGACCCGAAGTCACGAAAGGAAGCGAAGTTGAAGTCCTGACGCCACGGGTTCAATTCTACTGAACACCAATTTGTGTTTTGTTTGTTTTTTTAATCCCCTGGCCATCAATGTATTATTTTAATATTCTATAGGCCCCTGCCACCAATGTTTTTTTTTAAAGAAATATTTTTTGGGGCCCCATTTTTTTTAACTTGTAAGGGGGGCCCTGGCGCCAATGTTTTTTTAAAAAATATTTTTTTGGAGCCAAAATTTTTTTAACTTGGAAAGGGGGCCCTGGCGCCAATGTTTTTTTAAAAATAAATTTTTGGGGCACCAATTTTTTTTAAACTTATAAGGGGGCCCTGACCATCAATAGCTTTTTATAATGTGTGTGGGGGGGGTTACTTTTTTAGCGCTGATGTCTGCATGGTCTTTTAACTGTGATGTGGAGTGGGTGGGGTCTGGGGCGGGGCTTGGGCACCAGGGTGGCTGGGGCCCAGGGGGCCCCGAAAATGTTGCTGTATGGGGCACCGTGATTTCTAATGGCGGCCCTGAATGTGGGCCAAGTCTTTTTAGGGCCACTCGCTATTGCTGAGGATCGTGTATTTCTCCAGCACTGGTGATAGATGAACCAAGTTGTGTTCTGATCTGATTGGTTTCCTGGTGGTTTTTAGGGTGTTTTAGTTCTGAGATGGCTGTTGCCATCCTTCTGGTTAGTCCTAGGGAACCTTTTGTCTTAACAGTTGCAGGATTTTTGTTCTTCCCCAGGTGGGGTTCTATGTCAGATAACCATATTGCAGGTACCCCTCTAGTCACTGAGGGAACCCTTTAAGCAGGATATGGTTATTCTTGATCTGCAATGCTTGATCCTCAAGTGCCGGTCTCTGTAATTTAGTGGTTGGTTTTATAGCTCTTGTTGTCAATCGCTTACCATATCCTAGAACATGTTGTCCTTGTGCCTTTTATCTACCTTTTTCAGGAGCTATACATTTTATCAGCTCCCCTGTTGGATGGATGTGATGCTGGTCTTATTACTCAGGGCCTCCTTAGCATCAGTTTGGTTATTATGTTGGTTATTCCCACCCCTTGTTTTTGGGGCATGGCTTGGTAGATCCCATGTGTACTGACATGGAGGGACATAGAAGAAATAGAGAATTTTACTTACCTACTTGATGTAAATTCCTTTTCTTCTAGTCCTGACATGTCAGTACAGGGTTTCCCATCCCAAGTTATTTATTTTGGTTACTGTACTGCTATGGCAAAAGTATAACTGTGGTGAGGAGGAAGTCATGTGGTCTTATAGGTCATGATTCATTTTGATTGGCTGTGTTATAGGTCCTACCTCCAGGTCTGGGAGGGGCAATGCTCATGTGTACTGACATGTCGGGACTAGAAGAAAAGGAATTTAATGCAAGTAGGTAAGTAAAATTCTCTATTTCTGAGAACTTGGTAAGTTATCTCTTCCTATGGTTTATGGGGCAAAGTTAAAAAGGCCAAGTAATGTAAGAGACGGGTTGGTATAAGCTTGCTGTGTATAGATTGACATATGCCAATGTGATTGTTTGATAGATTTGCTGATGGAAGTGTTTGGTTCTTACTATTCTTTTTAATGTAAGTGGGCAATTTCTAATAGAGGCTAGGCAAAGGGCTTTGTTTGACATGGAGATGGCGACACAGCTCTTGTTTGGTTTGCTGGGTTTGCCATGCCCAAGTCAATCATCCTACATCCTGGCATACCCTACTCATAATCACCAAATCCTTCAGTCCATAATGAACATTCCATTGGAGTCTATAGGAAACTAAATTAGTAAATCACATAAAATCAGGTTAATTTTTCTTTTCTGAGGCTGATTTAGGAAACAATATTACAATCAGACCCTTACCCTAGTGGCTTGGAAACAAGGTAGATGCACAGAACATTATTTTATATATAGCCTGAGTGGAACCCTCCATGACCCAAAACAGACATGAGATCCACATTACTTCTCTCTCACAAGAAATACAAAAACACATAATGGACAATGAATGTTTTTCTGCCCCAGGACTCCACATGCCAAAGAGTGTGATGGACTCTTGGTGCTTGTGTCCTATATGTGGCAAAGCAAGTTGATGCATTTGTTTTAGAAGCTGATTGATTGGTTGACAAGTTGAAAGAATTAAAATTACAGTATTGTTTATTATTTATTTATCTATTAAGGAAAATGTGAATGATTAATGCAAATATTGAGAGTATGTGTTATCTCTCTGTAGATATTGTTGAGAAGGGCAACCAGATAACTGGACTGGCCATGGGAAAGGTGGAGGAGAAGACTGTGCCCATATCTCTAACAATGGAAAGTGGAATGATGCCCTTTGTAGCAAAAATAACTGTGTGAGAAGGAGAGGAGAATAAAGTGATGTAGAAACGGAAGAACCTTTGGATGTCAAATTTACATGATCACTTCTCTAACCCAAGATGTAATAAAACTTTTTTTTCCACACCCCAAACATCTCTCTTTATTGTATGAATTATAGTCATAATAATAATAAAAAAAAGTGTCGGGCAGGTCCTATATTCACAAATAGTTACATAATAACATAGTAAGTTAGGTTGAAAAAAGACACGTCCATCAAGTTCAACCTATTTTAACCTGCCTAACTGCCAGTTGATCCAAAAAACCCCATTTGAAACCTCTCCAATTTGCCTCAGAGGGGGAAAAATTCCTTCCTGACTCCAAAATGGCAATGGGACCAGTCCCTGGATCAACTTGTACTATGAGCTATCTCCCATATCCCTGTATTCCCTCACTTGCTAAACACCATCCAACCCCTTCTTATACCACTGGGGTGCAAGTTGCAATTATTTAGGCTTCATTTTTGGAGTGCTAAGCCCCTGGTAGAAGATTCTGTTAAATCCAATGTTCCAATGTTTGGGTTATACCAGCCCCCACTGTCTGAGCCATGTGTGTGGTTATGGTGTGGGTCGGACTGCAGAATGGAACATTGTAATAAACCCAGTAGGTTCTTGTGGTATCAGAGCATGAGTTGGGTGTATAAACATCTCACCCCTGGTTGGACTGTAGCCCTGCACATTAAGCTCTTTTTCTTTATGATCCCAGTACATTCTTACTCACCCCAGTCTCCCCACAACCATGAACACCCCAAAATAACCTGCACTATAATAATCTTTGTGATATTTTACTAAATCTTTCTGGCTATTTTCTGATCCTTCCTCTTCCATAAGCCCTTGTTCTTCTTACTCTTCATCACATCCCTAGGAGAACTGATTGGGTCATTTGGGTTCTGATCATTATACTAATGACACCCAGATCCACATGTTCCCAGTTTTTTTCCCTCTGTCCTATCCTGAGTCATAGGTTTTCAGTTCTCTCCTCCTGGATGTCATGGTATTGCCTAAACTCAACCTCACTAGAACCTACTGGTCACTGGATTTCACCCTCTCCTGTGCGTCACATTGTATTGACCAATGACAAGATGACCTTTTATTCAGCCACGGAGAGACTTTAGCCCCCAGGTCTGTGTCCTGTACATTTCATACAGTAACATATAAATATAACTTTAGGAATAGCATTTGGATGGGCACAGTTTATCACTGCCCTTGTGTTAGAGAATGAGCCCATAGTATATCGCTGATCCAGGCACTGGTCAGATTTTGACTCTGGAAGTATCGCTTACTTACATACTCACATACTGTATGAACTGCATGTTATAGGGGTTTTAATAGTCCCTGTCTGAGCACCAGATATTTGCCTCATTTTATAAGAGGACCATAGACCACTACAAGTTACTTGTTCCATGTGGTCCTCCTCACTGGGACCCCTTAACCAATGCGGCTGATTTCTGCCCAGAAGTTTTGACTGCTGTGGTTCTCACTTTGAGGAAAAGTAGTGAGCGAACTGAATCTTAGGTGCATATTTTATATTCCGTCCCAGAGTTGTTCAGTTTCTGGAGAAGACACGGGATAGGAAAGCAGAGTGTTGTGCTGGTGGCCTCAATGCTAGGGGGCAGTTGGGGGCAGATGCAGCTCTAATTCATGGGCAGAGCACTGAGACCTGAGGCACTTTTTGAAAGTGCAGGGCAGGGTTAAAAGTGCAAAAAAAATATAGTGGATTGAATCAGTTTTTGCACTTGATACCCTGCCTACCTATATGAAGAAAGAAACAACAGGATCATTAGCTGTCAAGGCCATTGCAATTCCTTGGCTTGGACATTGGAGGCTGCCAGAGATATATAGTTCCAGAACATAGTTCCATAGTGAAGTCGGGTTGATATAAGACAACTGTCCATCATATATCAGCCAAGGCTTTTATAGAATCAGTCATCACAACACCCCCAGCCGGTCATTCCCCAACCTTCACCATGAAGAACCCTCTACTCTGCTTCAAATGAAAGTCCTGTTCTTTAAGTTGGTTCTGGGTCTTTGTTCTTTTCTAGGTGACTCCCCTACTGCAGTCAGGGCTGGTGAGAACCCTTGTTTTAATTTGTTGTAAATTCTACAGATTGTCTATAAGAAAAGTTATATAATATTTACACACAACATTGTGACTTAAACAAAGAAGGAAACGAACATCAGGAAGAGGAACAATGAATATATATATCACTGGGTATTATGTTTACTAAAACCTCAAGTGAAAAAGTGAAACTACTTCTCTGTCATCAAAACCTCAGACATGTCCCTACAGTTGCTGAAAATCCTAGGAGGTCACTTTGTATTCCTGAGGCCAAGGCAGTAGGATTAGAATAGAGACACTGTCCTGCCAGTAGAACATTTTTCTGGGTTGAGGTGCTGGAAGTCAGAGGTAAGGTAGATTTATGGTTTGTGTCCATTTTCTGATTATATCTTGGATTATGAAGGCGTCAACAGAGATATAGCCTCAGGCTTTCTGCCACTTACCAAATCTGGCTTTATTCTATTGGCACATATGCAATTTATAGATGGAGGGTTGGAGAAGCAAATACTTTTAGAACGTTGCGTTGGTAGAACTTGGCATTTAGTAATGGGGCAAGAGTGGTTCCTTGTAGTTGAATTGATAAGGTAGAATTGAAGATTTGAGGCAGAATTTACCAGGGCAAAATGTTGGGGCTCATGTGTTGGAGCAACCGCAAGGTACAGAGGGTACTGCCCTGTATTTATCATGTATATATATATATATTTCAATATGGACCAGCACTCCAAAAGTTTTTATCAAGAATTTCTTTATTCAAACATCACTCTTGTGTCCAACGTTTCGGCCCACATTGGGCCTTTATCAATGTGGGCCGAAACGTTGGACACAAGAATGATGTTTGAATAAAGAAATTCCTGATAAAAACTTTTGGAGTGCTGGTCCATATTGAAATATACATACCACGTTTGACCAAGCACCCATCTTGGATTGTGAAGGAAAATATATATATATATATATATATACTGTATATAAATCAACACCTGTAAGGAGACACGTTTCAATTCTGTTAGATATAAGTATATGAGCTGAAATGTGGAAATTCAGTGATGGTTCTTCTGTCATGTGTGCTAAATGCAAAGATAAATCATTATATACATGTATGTGTGTGTATATAGTGTATATATACTGTGTGTAACGAGAGTTACATTCTATCTTCAGTGAATAGGAACAGCAATTACTTTCGTTTCCTTAAGCTTCCGTGTGTTTGAAACCAGTCGGGAATTTTTAGGAAACTCAGTGTCGCTCTTCTTCTTCTTCTTCTTTCTATGTAAGAGCTCAGCACTATCTGAATTCCCATGCTACTGGCACACATTCAATTGAGGGTACATTTTTGTGGTTATATTTCAGGGCAATTGTAACAGTTTGTGTTTGTATGAAAGTTTTTAACTAAGAGAGAATATTTGTGAGACTGTGCTGGGCAGACTGAGTGAGAAGCAGCAGGTCATTGTAATTAAAGTGGATTTATCCCAGAAAATCTGGGATAATGTTATTGCACTGCCCTGTGCCAAACTAATTTTTGTTGGAATGACTGCCAATTGAACTGGCTGAGTGAAGCTGTGAGGATGAAGCTGAGTAAGGCTGAAGCTGAGTGAGGCTCTGAGGATGAAGCTGAGTGAAGCTGTGAGGATAAAGTTGAGTGAAGCTGTGAGGATGAAGCTGAGTGAGGCTGAAGCTGAGTGAGGCTCTGAGGATGAAGCTGAGTGAAGCTGTGAGGATAAAGTTGAGTGAAGCTGTGAGGATGAAGCTGAGTGAGGCTGAAGCTGAGTGAGGCTCTGAGGATGAAGCTGAGTGAAGCTGTGAGGATAAAGCTGAGTGAAGCTGTGAGGATGAAGCTGAGTGAGGCTGAAGCTGAGTGAGGTTCTGAGGATGAAGCTGAGTGAAGCTGTGAGGATAAAGCTGAGTGAAGCTGTGAGGATGAAGCTGAGTGAGGCTGAAGCTGAGTGAGGCTCTGAGGATGAAGCTGAGTGAAGCTGTGAGGATAAAGCTGAGTGAAGCTTTGAGGATGAAGCTGAGTGAGGCTGAAGCTGAGTGAGGCTCTGAGGATGAAGCTGAGTGAAGCTGTGAGGATAAAGCTGAGTGAAGCTGTGAGGATGAAGCTGAGTGAGGCTGAAGCTGAGTGAGGCTCTGAGGATGAAGCTGAGTGAAGCTGTGAGGATAAAGCTGAGTGAAGCTGTGAGGATGAAGCTGAGTGAGGCTAAAGCTGAGTGAGGCTCTGAGGATGAAGCTGAGTGAGGCTGAAGCTGAGTGAAGCTGTGAGGATGAAGCTGAGTGAAGCTGTGATGATAAAGCTGAGTGAAGCTGATGATCAGCAAGAAGATTGATGCAAGTAAAGGGGGGTCTTTCCTTCTCATCAAAATAAAAATCTCAGGTGCCCGTCTGCTTTTGTGACAAAACCCCACCTTTTTCCCACCCCTTGGAGGACGAAGGTTCATTAGTGCACATGGCAAGGGAGCTGGCACATCTGGGAAGGCACCATTAATGCTGAACCATATATAAAGGTTTTGGGGTAACATATGGTGCCATTCAGATGACCCAGTCTGTTTCAGGGAAGGCAGTGCTTATTTCAGCAAGACCATGCCAAACCCCATTCTGCATTTGTTATACCAACATGTAAGAGAGTCGGGGTGCTAAACTGCCCCCCTGCCTGCAGTCCCAACCTGTCACCCATTTGCCACATTATAAAAGGAAAAAGACAAAGGAGATCCCAAACTGTTGAGCATCTGAAATCTTATATCAGGCACGAATTGGCCAGAACTCCAATAGTTTGGCTCATCACTTCCAAAATGGTTTCAAAGTGTTGGGAAAAGAAGAGGGGGTGCAACACAGTGGGAAACATACCCCCTGTCCCCAAATTTTTAGAAATCTGTTGCTGGCATCAAATTCAAATGAGCAGATATTTTTTCTCAGTTTCAGCTGATCTGTCAATCTATTTGCAATTGTGTTTAACTGATTTGCACCGATTCACCCCATTCTCTTTTTATTTACATTTTACACATTGCCCCAATTGGAAATCATACATTTCTAATGTAATATACATTGTACAATCGTTGAAGGTTGAATATATGAGAATTCAAGAGCTTTTGTAAAATACATTTATCCACCTCTGCCTATGGAAAATGGGTGAAGTAGAAAAGGAAAAGAAAGAGAGAGAATATTAGAACACAAGTGATGGAGGATGAATGATGGGAGAAGAAGGAGAGAAGCAGACTGGAGTTACTTTGCAAGAGGACCCAGGGTATTATGTTGGCCAATGGTGCCATGTATCCAGAGCAGATTTATTCCAATTAAAAAGGTATTTCATACCTGAGGTGCTATGCCCACCAGACAGACAGACAGAACCCTATAAGACAAACATGACCATGGCCAATGGGTTACAACGAACCTGCTTGAAGCCAGAATTTCTATTGCCAATAGATTTTGCTCATTTTGATGAATTTGGTGGATGATGCAACTTTACAAGGGTCAAGATTTTGGATAGATTGCTTCTGCTGACTGACTGCTGGCAGGTTTATATACCTAGGTGTCAGCTCCATCCCTATTCTGGTCATTGGGTTACAGAAACACAAGTTCAGTGGAGGCCCTGGTGCCCATGACCACATTCCCCAGTAGACAACCCCAATCAGCTTTGCTCAAGGCATCAAAAGATTTAGAGCTGGAAAGGTTAATTCACCAACTTGGAGTCTCTTTGTTTTTCTGCTAAAGGAAATACATTTATATGAATTTGCTGATTTGTTCCTTTTAGAAGATAGTTGAACTTCCTTCAAGGGAATTGGGTGGAGCTGATTTCATACAAAAACAATTTCATAAACCAAAACCCAAGTACATTGACCAGGAGCAGAGCAAGAGTAAGTCTGGGCCATTGCAAGTTGGGTGTTTTGCTCCCTTTTTCTATAATGGATATGGAACCCCCATATATTACATGATGATAACTGGGATGGATGTAATACAGAGAGGAACATGTGGAGGGTGCGTGTTGAGTATTGTAGGGTCTAATGGTTTGTATTTTTGGTTTGCCCATATTATAAAGCTTCTGTATTATTGTAGATAATGACTACATGATAGACTCTCTGCATTGGTATGTATACAGCTCATATCATGCTCAGTAGATACTGACTCAGGGATTGGTGGGATTTTCTTTACTCTCAGGAGAAATGTAAACCAGCTCACATTGGATTTTTTCCTTCTGTTGGAACAACTAGAAGCCAATGTAACATATGTAATGAAAGTAATCATATAGAAAAAGGGCAGTTTGGCTTTCCATAAATTGTCAGTTCTGATACAATGGAGTTGGAGCTGGAGTTGGAGTGTGGGGGGTGGTTATCAGACGTTATCAGATTAGTTCTTCTCTGTATAATTGTAGGATTTCCCCAGGATAATGTCAAAGGAATATCAGGACCTTCAGTGTCTGCAGGAAGAGGAAACATCGTCAACTGTCAGCAAGACAACTGGTTCTGCCATGAAAGGTAGCGTCAGCTGAAACTGCTGAAAAAAGGGGTTCTGCTTAAATAATCGGGGTCTCTCGAACTCATGGGGGTACTAAATTATTATTATTTTCATAAACATTATTTGAATTATGTAGAAGTAACTTAAAGATGTACTGTCAATGGTATTCTATGAATTGTGTGTTAATAATACATTAGTTATACATTTAGTATTCCTTTCAGAACCATTGATAGTCAGTGTAAATACAGTGTAATAGTTAATTGTAGCACCAAACTGGGCATGAAGGATATTTTAATTTCTTAGAATTCTTTATTATCTTCCTTTTTCAACAAATACATATATTGATATTCAGATCCATTCGTTCAGTTTTATGGAACAACATGGATTTTAAGCCTAATTAACTGCAAAAAAAAGTAGTCCATCTATTTACAAAAGGAAGTTAAAGCTGTTGATTTACATAGTTCTATTAATAGTTTTGATAAGATAATTTTATCTGAAGTGTGGTGGGAACAAAACAATAAATGAATTCATCTAGCATACAAAGGGTTTCATTTTAAATCTTAGAATACAAAATTCCTCAGTATCTGGCCAAAATGTGAATATCCTTCTCCAAACTCTTTCCATCTTCTTTGGGAATGTGGAGAAATTAAACATTTTTGGACAGATATTGAAAATTACCTAAGCAATATTTTAAATTCCAAGATTACACCTCAAGATGCCCAATTTGGGTTGACTAACTCTATAGTCCACATCTCAAGATTTATAAAGTTGGTATTGGCTTCAGCTCGTAGCTGAACTTTATAAATCCATTTAAAAAATGGATTGAAAAATATTTGCCTTCTTTAAAGGAGGTTTTATTAGAGTTAAAAACTCTTTACACTAATGAGGCAATTAGTTACAGAGTTGAAAATATACAGAATTGCTTTAAATTTATATCCAAATGGAAAATATTCTTTCAAACATTAGATTCAATATTCTTAACTGTTCCATAGATAATTAATAATATGTTATCATATTCTAGCCTATTGGTTGTTATACCTATAATATGACTTGATAATCTTGATGATTAATCTCAGTGCTATTGATTCATGCTTATGGTATTTGTATTATTAGGATTTATAGTTAATTTGATTATTTTGTGTTTAAATTTCATCTTGTAAAGTGCTTGTTTTTCTATAATGAAAGATGAATAAAAATATGTATATAAAAAAAAAAATGGTAGCACCAAGCACCCATGTTACCCAATCTCCATTATATTTGCTTGGGATCCAGTCATCGGTCCACATGTTCTGACTGTCCCTATTGGAAGAGGAGCTGATGTTGGGGTGTTACTGTTGTTGGGGCAACTAATTCAATTATATGAAACATGGAGGGAACAGGTGTATGTACAGAATATAACTGGGTTACAGTTTTCCCTGCAAAGTATGTGGCGAGGATTGAGATATGGGTTAGTTTTTATGGGGACCCAGGTTTTTTGGGACAATCTGCTGTCATGATCCTCCAGTGTCCCCTATATAATCCTTTTGAAGACCCCCAATGGTTTTCTTTGAAAAGGTTCTCTATCAAATCCTTGTAAAGTTTTCTATATTGCATGTTATGAGGCAAAGGTTTCCTATCCTCCTTCCTGGGAAGTTCAACCATTTAACATTCATGGAGGTCTTCTACACTACTTGCTGTGTGTCCCCACAACCATAACAAAGAACTCTTAACCATCTTAACCAGTGTAGGTCCCCCTTCTCACTTAAATGTTTCCTATACTAGACTCTTTATAACCATGATGTAGGTCTTCTGTTGTGCTCCCTGCTTAGACCATCCAGAGAAACAACATCGTCTTCTGTCAGTTGTTAATGTTATTACTGTTCAAAGACATTTTTATACTTAAAAAAAAAAACCTTGTCTTGAGCTCTCCTTTAACTGTCTACATCCTACAGCCTACAAGATGCAGAGTTGGGCAACCTCACACTCTTCACGACTCCTCTATGGATTCTGCTGCTTCTGTGCTGTTCTCCTTATTGTCATCATCACCCTCATTGTGCATTTACAAAGTGAGTCTTGTTCGTATGTCAAACACCATAGTCACTGGTCCATATAAATGTAGCGGACACACTCACCAAAATTGGTTTTATCGTTGCAATGATAGAGTAATACAAAGATTGACCTGTATTGCATATTGTATTCATCAGCAGTGAGTCTTTATTTTCTACAGAGCCAGAAGTAAAGGATAGAAGCTTTGAGTACCAGCTTGGCAACTTCAGTGTCAGTGTGAAGACCCAAGTATCCCAGATAACTCAGGAAGGTAAGATAAGATAAGATAAGATAAGAAGGTGTTTGGAAATGGGTGTTGCTCCTCCCTTTCTAACTCAGGCTCTCATGTCTTGGGGTTGGGGCATTGTCCAAGCTGTTTTCTTATCTTTACCACATTTGGCCTCAAATTCCAAATAGCAGCAGATACTCTTGGTAATTATGACTCTATGATCTCAATAAAAAATCGGATTTTACACTGGTGAACTGGAGAAACTTTGAGCTGGCCACATGTCATGTCCTAAGTCCTGTTTTCCAAACAAACTCTTTGATGGAGCTCCACAAGATTATAGGTCTTTGATGTACCTTGTATGATATGATATCCTAACTAATCATTCCAATTCATCTCTGTGTTTGGGTTTCATGAGGCTCTGCTCTTCTCTCTGTCAGGACTATTGGTGTCCTTTTAAAATAACAGGTAACTATGGTGCTGCTCTAGCAACAAATCTACCCAAGATGATCCTGTTTGTATCTCCCTCAGGTACCAGACTGATGGAGAAGATTACAGATCTTGAAACATCAGTGAAGAAGATTCAGAATGACCTTTCTATAGGTAAGTACATGACTGGCTTTGTTTTTTGGGGGAAAATGAAATGAATGACTTGATATGGGAAGCTGGATTGGGGTTGGAGATGAATAGTGAGTAAACCAAGGAAATTCAAAACAAATTCATGTGGATCCAAGCAAACTGAGATCAAGGACCAGAGATAATTAATGAGATATAAGAAAGTGATAGAAACAGAAGTAGATGATATTCTATATACAGAAATAGGCATAAATGCTATGGGTTGTTGGAAACTGGGTGAAGCAGCTTCGCTCCAAACAGGCTGGTAAACTATGGAGGATTGTATTGCTTGCAAATATTAAATAGTACATGTGGAAGACTCTACTGTGGGGAATTGGGGTAACCACTTACTGAGGATTTTGTTCAGGCTCATTACAGAGTGACATGCAGAAAGTCCTTGGTACGCTCGGAAGATTGATTGACCGGGTGCACAAATTGCAACTTAATGGTAAGATATCCAGTGACGAAATGGGTAAAAATACACAATTATATAAAATGGACCACTTTAAATAAATGCAGTTATATAAAGCTCTGACAATTTAAAGGGCATTCTATTGAAAGGCATTCAATCCTTCTAAGAACTTGCTCACTACAGACTTATAGGGTTATAATTACCATGTATACTGGATTTTAATACCAGAATTGTATCAATTTCACCAATGTCCTGATACAAAATCAAAGAAAGTCTAAAACAGTAAGAAATACCAACCTGACAAAAACTGAATTCAGAGTAACATTGAGTTTATTCAAAGCCCTGGAGCTTTGTAGATGTTAATTTTGTCTAAATGTAAATTATAGAAAGAGCTTAAGCGCCAAGATTTGATTGGGGCTCCTGTAACAATTTTGTTACAGATACTTTGTTACAAATAATCACTCACCCCAAATCTCCCCCTAACTGGCCTTAAGACTGGGCCCCTTAGCTCATAACAAGGTTACAGATATATAGAAACATTGGGGTGTCACCCTGCTATAGTTCCAGGGGTACCCAGGGTACAAATAAACACTCACCCCAAATCTCCCCCTAACTGACCTTCAGACTGGGCCCCCTTAGCTCATAACAAGGTTACAGATATATAGAAACATTGGGGTGTCACCCTGCTATAGTTCCAGGGGTACCCAGGGTACAAATAAGCACTCACCCCAAATCTCCCCCTAACTGACCTTCAGACTGGGCCCCCTTAGCTCATAACAAGGTTACAGATATATAGAAACATTGGGGTGTCACCCTGCTATAGTTCCAGGGGTACCCAGGGTACAAATAAGCACTCACCCCAAATCTCCCCCTAACTGACCTTCAGACTGGGCCCTCTTAGCTCATAACAAGGTTACAGATATATAGAAACATTGGGGTGTCACCCTGCTATAGTTCCAGGGGTACCAAGGCCACAAATAAGCATCGACTATAAACATCTTTATTTTGCCTCCAGTTCTGGCTTGCTCAAACAGGGTGAAATTTAGCACCAAATCATTGCACAACTGAGTTTCGACATTCCAGCACATGTTGTAATTAAGCTTTCCCAGTAAATTTGGGCATGTCCTGAAATGCCTGGATATGCAGTACATTAATGCTGGCAGATATTCTCCTACAGCTCTTATAGTTACTGTGATACTGAAGTTAGTGAATAAGAAAGAAAACGTTATCGATTTTGTGGTCACCTTCATATTTCAACAAGATTAGCCTGGTCTGGGTCTGTTTGACCCCTCCTGGTGGTGGAGGAGGGTGGGGGGGGCTTGGTAACCTCATATATACATTATGGAGCACATTTGCCTTTTCAATGTCCCTGGAGACAATTTATCTCCACTATATAGAGGACCAAGGTTCTCAACCTTTACCTTTTTACTACTGATATACCAAATTGGTTTCCATGTTATTCCTACACTTGGCTGCGTGTGGGAACCATGTTCCTTGGTGCCTCAACTGAGTCTGCTGGAAACCAAGTCTAATCACCTGGCTGCCTCCCTAACTGCATTGTACTGATATTGTCATGATGATATTTGGATGAATGTTCCTGTATTTCCCCCAGACACCAGACTGATGGAGAAGCTTTCTGAGCTTGAGGCATCTATGAAGAATTTTCAGGGTTCCTTTTCCATAGGTAACAAACTACCCAGACTTGTCTGTTGAAGACACTGGGGTAACCACAGGCAGGTTATGATGGGAATGGGAATCAGTGGGGAATTTGATATAAACTTCACGTTGAAGTAACTTCTATGGAAACACAGAGAGGTTGCACATTTATAATGTTTGGAGACTTTGAGGTAACATTCAACTGGGTAGATTATTTGGGTGTTTGGGGAGAAAAACTGTATTCTGAATTGAATAAAGAATTTACCGTAATGACATACTGGGTGCCTAGTTCCACTATTGGGGTTGACAACACTAAATGGGGTATTACAGATGACTGGTGTCCCTCTGTGACAGGCACTTTACAGAATGATATGCAAAAGGTTCTGGGGACGCTGGGGAAACTGGTTGACCGAGTATAAAAGATGCAATTTAATGGTACGATGTTTTCTAATCAATGGGTAACGAGTCTTAGGATATGAAACTTACTTAGGTACTAAAAGTAGATTTCCCTGGTTCTTGAAGGCCAACTCTAAGGCATTTCATGTACCATTTATTTTCCAATGATACAATGACCAAAGTTTTCGAATATAAAGTAAAAAAAAGTCAGTGGTTCATAAAGAAACCATTAAGACTTGGACAATGTTGACTACGACAGAACATTGCTAAGTGACAGCCATAACGTTCTTTATATCAAGAGTAAAGGGTTGAAGGTTTACAGAGTGATTCTGGAAAATGTTTTGTTACGGCTGTGGAAAGTCAAATGTGCTACAATATGATTAAATGAGTTCTGATACACATTAATGAGGAGTAATATATGTTATGAGGGCATTGGTACAGAAAATAGATTGAGAATATCAAACACAAGACATGGTGGCTAGGAGGTATCTGAAAATTGAATTCTCTGAAATATTAAGGTGTATTCAGTCAATGGTGTGCCCTTGCCCAGCTAATACCATTGTGATCATCACTGTGTGTGACCCTTCCATTCCATGATGTCTCGGGTGTGACTATACTCTTTAATTTTCACAGTATTAATTAGGAAGCTGGAGTTTCAACAGCCCTATCCATATTCTGCTGCCATATTTCTTTGGGTCTAAAAGGGTGACCAGGCCAACTTTGGTATAGGAAATATTCTGCTGCCCCAAGCCCACCCAGGAAACCCCCCAGATCAACAAAACACCAAAACGAAATCTGCCCAAAGTGTCACAGTCCACTAGACCTTGTTGCTCCAAACCATGTATGGACATGATGGATACTTATTGCTGTTTGGTCAGATGAGTTGCAATAACCAAAATCTGGTCCCATAGAGAGTAATTACTCCCAATTTTACTTCCAGGTTCCCAGGATCCCGTCTGCCCAGTGGACTGGCATCGCTTTACCCTCAGCTGTTATTATGTCTCCAAATCAGGATATCCCTGGGAAGAAGCTAAAACACGATGTGAAGGGTTCAATTCTCATATGGTAGTGATCAATAATGAAGATGAACAGGTACGTATCAGACTTGAAAATATAATGGAACAATAATTAACTGAAAAACTGAGGATAGTTAGGGAATGAGAGGGGGGAATGTAATTAACTTGAGGTTTGGTTTCCGCTAATAGGCCCCTGTGCTGGGAAGTTCATCTATTATGTAAGTTGTTCTAAGCAACTAAATGATTATCCTGTTTTTCCCTAGAACTATGTGCTGGGAAGTTCATCTATTATGTAAGTTGCTCTAAGCAACTAAATGATGATCCTGTTTTTCCCTAGAACTATGTTTTTGGCATAGCGAAAACTCAGTTCACTTGGATTGGCCTCACAGATTCAGATGGGGAGTGGAAATGGTCGGATGGAACGCCTTATAATACTTCTCCCAAGTGAGTAAATGCAATATCTGTGTGGCAAGAGCTGCATAAAGGGTGATAAATAATGCTTCTAACACTGTTGTTCACATATATTCCTTTGGTTGCTTAAGGCCAAGTGTATTCTTGCATGGTTGAGATCCTTCATCAGGCCACATTGGGTCATACTACCCCAAGCCAGACGATTACAGGCACATTGGAAATAAAAAAATATAGTCAATTTGTATCAAAATGGAGCCCTGATGCTTGTGGTGTCAATAATGTGGCCAATTCCAAGACTCCCTTGTATCTGATGGACCTTGTACTCCCATCTTGTGTGCAGTTCTTCTTACCACTCACTTCAACCATTCTTCTAACTGATGAACCAATTCCCATGATAAGTAAAAGATCCATCATTTTTAAAACATCTGTGTTTCATGCTCATATTCTTCAGGTTCTGGATCCCAGACCAACCGGATAATCATTTTGGCCATGGGCTGGGTGGTGGAGAGGACTGCGCTCACCTTCATTATAACGGCCGATGGAATGATGACCACTGCTCCCGCCGATACAGGTTTATATGCGAAAAGGCCATATGAGCAAAGAGGCCATCAACTGCTGGACAGCTGGAAGGTAGAGTAGATACCAACCAAGAGATGGAGAAACTCATGGCAAACCTGCAGACTTTCATCCAGCAGGGGAATTGCAAATATTCTGTGTATTTAGAGCCACCAAGAGAACAATATTCAGTAATAGTGCCAGTCTATATTTCTCTTTGTATAAACCCTATATTTAGAATTCAGTAAACTTCTCTAAATATTTAATGGGAGCTAAACGTATCAAAAAAAGTCAGGCCTTGAGAAATGTTACTACTTTGCTTGCTTTTTGCCTTATTCAGATGATTAAGGAGGCAATTCTGTAGTTCCTTAGTTTCTAGGCTTGAACCGCATAGAAAAAAGCCGTAGAGCAATGGAGTATTCAAATTTGGGTTTCCGAAACTCAAATAGTCCAGATTTATTAAGTGCAAAGATCTCAAAAATTTGAATTTTTAAAAATCGGCAGCTAAAAGCAGGCAATTTTCTGTAGAAACCAAAGGGAGGTATATTTTTTTTCAAAGTCAGAGAAAGGGAAGTTCCTTGGACTTGATTTAGAAAAAATATTAGAATCTGAAGGAAATACTTTTTCTTCTCTTCAGAAAAAATGGAAGGACCAACATTCAGTTATAAAAAGAAAGCAGCTATGGAGAGATACTGTTATAAGATGGAATTTATTACTGAAATTATCCAATTCTCCTTTTCCAAAATCTTTCTTTCTGAGGCTAAAAGCAGTAATTCTCAAACAAGACCCATATTAGATCCAGAAACAGGGGAAACAGGAGACTGATTTATGTCCAACTAACACTGATTTAGGAAAAAAACCTCTTGGCAATAAATAAACATCACAGATACAAATCTAATTTACAACTAATTGAAGAACCAACTAAATAATTTACGGAGTTCCTCAAATTTTTTCTTCCAAATCATCATCTCCCACCGTCTCCAAAAATCTGCAGAGAAAAAACTTTTCGGGGCCCCATTATGAAACCTTACATTTTAAGAGGGAAAAAAAAACACTTTAATCTTTAGAGATATATTATATCAAAAGCTGGTAAAAATCAGAATCCAAAAAGATCTCAGAATCACATAATGAAGAAGTCAATGGCAGATGGACATGAAGTTGTTTCTTGACATCGTGATCTGGGCTGGATAATCAGAGTTTTCGTCCCATAATCCGATAAAGACAAGTTTTCAGAGCTTCAATCGTACAATATTAATTGACGCACATGTCTGTTGCGCCGTTTTTTCACCAAGGATTTTATGAGAAGAATTATTGATAAATGAATTCAATTTGTGGATGGGAGTCAGGTTGACTTTGTTTTAATAAAAAGGCTTTTATGGGGCTGATTTACTAAAACTCAGTTTAAGTCTAGTTTTCTTTTATTAAAACAAAGCCGTACAAACTCCCTACCACAAATCGATCACTGATTTTTCTCAGAAAAATCAGAGCAACAAAACTGAGCGTCAGTTCTTATCAAACGATTTGATGCTCCAAAAACTTGATTTTATCACACTTTTGCTGACTTTTTCAGATTATTGAAAAACCCAGACTTTATCGAATTATTCAGATGGAGTATTTTTGGATTTGGATTTTTAGCAACTTTGCAGTATGATAAATCTCTAAAAATTCGAATTTATTCGATCCAGAAACAGGGGAAACAGGAGACTGATTTATGTCCAACTAACACTGATTTAGGAAAAAAACCTCTTGGCAATAAATAAACTATCAACAGATACAAATCTATTTTACAACTAATTGAAGAACCAACTAAATTATTTACGGAGTTCCTCAAATTTTTTCTTTCAAATCATCATCTCCCACCGTCTCCAAAAATCTGCAGAGAAAAAACTTTTCGGAGCCCCATTATGAAACCTCAAATTTTTCTTTTAAAGTGGAAAACTTACATTTTTAGAGGGAAAAAAACACTTTAATCTTCAGAGATATATTATATCAAAAGCTGGTAAAAATCAGAATCCAAAAAGATCTTAAAATCACATAACGTGTCAAGCCTGTCGAGATCATGAAGAAGTCAATGGCAGATGGACATGACGTTGTTTCTTGACATCGTGATCTGGGCTGGATAATCAGAGTTTTCGTCCCATAATCCGATAAAGACAAGTTTTCAGAGCGTCAATCGTACAATATTAATTGACGCACACGTCTGTTGCGCCGTTTTTTCACCAAGGCTTTTATGAGAAGAATTATTGATAAATGAATTAAATTTGTGGATGGGAGTCAGGTTGACTTTGTTTTAATAAAAAAATGTAATTAATATGAGTTTTTGTAAATAACCCTCTTACTCTCTATATGGTATTTTAACAAAAAAATTGGCTAGATCAATGCTTTTATGGGGCTGATTTACTTAAACTCAGTTTAAGCCTAGTTTTCTTTTATTAAATCGAAGCCCTCCAAACTCCCTTCCACAAATCGATCACTAATTTTTCTCAGAAAAATCAAGGCAACAAAACTGAGCGTCAGTTCTTATCAAACGATTTGATGCTCCAAAAACCTGATTTTATCACACTTTTGCTGACTTTTTCAGATTATTGAAAAACCCAGACTTTATCGAATTATTCAGATGGAGTATTTTTGGATTTGGATTTTTAGCAACTTTGCAGTATGATAAATCTCTAAAAATTCGAGTTTTCCCCCTAAAAACCCTGACCAGAAAAAAAATCGAGGTTTAATAAATGGACCCCTATATCTGCATTTCCATAAAATATATTTTAAAAAAGTCTCTGATTCTACAATTTGGTCAGTTTCTCATAAAAATACATTTTCAAAATGTATTGTTTTGCCCCCCAAGAATCTCTCAATGTGGGGAAATCGAGTATCATTCCTGAGTTTGCAACCAGAAATCAGATTTATGAAAATTTTAATTTATGAGTATTTTTCTCATTAAAAAAATTGAAAAGCTTGACTTTTTTCAACAAAGAACTCAAAAATAATGGATATATCACCTAAAAAAACAACTTGGATGCAAGAAAATTGCATTCTTCTCTTCATCATCAATCAGTCTGACAAATTTCAAATTTGTTTCAAAAACTCTAATTGAATTTTGATAACACTGACTGACTTCCATATCTACATGGGTTTGACAGGTTTTAGATGCAAAAAATGTAAAGGCTTTTTTCCGCTTGATAAAAATTAAAAGCTTGAGTTTCAGAAATTCCTAATTTTTGCCTCAAAAAACTTGAATTGTGGTAAAAAATTGAATTTCAGTGTTGATAAATCTGTCCCTTCAAGTTACAATTAAACTCTAAATTACTCAACTTAAAACTCAAATTAAAAATATGACATTACTAATGAATTTGAAAATAATTTTCACCTAGAAAATTCACTTTATTTCCCATTGGATTAAATCAAATCTTGCTCAATTGTTAGTTAAAAAAATCTTTGTCTATAGGATGAAGACAAGATAAAGATCTAAAAATTAGAAATACTGAAATGTTATATTAAAAGCTGCTCAGTTAATGAAACAAAGTCATAAATCCATGAAAAAAAGACTAATTTTTTATGTTTTATTGTAAATGAAATTGTAGTGAAATTCTATCTTGTGTGACGGGGAGAGAGATGATTCTGTTACTCAGATTTTGTATAAAATGTGTTTTGTCGATAGTTACAAATGTAATATTGTCATTTTTCAATCATTGTCTAATGAAAACGTAATAAAACCCATTTGAAACCACAACGGTTCTGCGTTTCTTGTGAAACACCGGAAATGTCTGACCAGTCATGACGCAATTTAAAGCATTTTGTCAATTTGTGATAGAAAATTCTGTTAAATCCAATGTTCCTGTTGCCAATAGAAGGTTTGGGTAAAACCAATTCTGATCCCAGTTGGGTCTTGCTGAACCCAGTCTCCCCTCAGCCTTGGACACCCCAAAAATCATTAGTGAATGACACCTACAGTACAGGAGGGATCCAGCCACTGGTCCAACTGCCAGTGCAGATAATGTCAGACTCGGGGAGCAGATAATGTCAGACTCGGGGAGCAGATAATGTCAGACTCGGGGAGCAGATAATGTCAGACTCGGGGAGCAGATAATGTCAGACTTGGGGAGCAGATAATGTCAGACTTGGGGAGCAGATAATGTCAGACTTGGGGAGCAGATAATGTCAGACTTGGGGAGCAGATAATGTCAGACTTGGGGAGCAGATAATGTCAGACTCGGGGAGCAGATAATGTCAGACTCGGGGAGCAGATAATGTCAGACTCGGGGAGCAGATAATGTCAGACTTGGGGAGCAGATAATGTCAGACTTGGGGAGCAGATAATGTTAGACTCGGGGAGCAGATAATGTCAGACTCGGGGAGCAGATAATGTCGGACTTGGAGAGCAGATAATGTCAGACTCGGGGAGCAGATAATGTCAGACTCGGGGAGCAGATAATGTCAGACTCGGGGAGCAGATAA
The DNA here is from genome assembly GCF_017654675.1 of Xenopus laevis. Taxonomy (NCBI): domain Eukaryota; kingdom Metazoa; phylum Chordata; class Amphibia; order Anura; family Pipidae; genus Xenopus; species Xenopus laevis. The sequence continues at coordinate 159,218,095 of NC_054375.1, forward strand.
TGTTAGACTCGGGGAGCAGATAATGTCAGACTCGGGGAGCAGATAATGTCGGACTTGGGGAGCAGATAATGTCAGACTCGGGGAGCAGATAATGTCAGACTTGGGGAGCAGATAATGTCAGACTCGGGGAGCAGATAATGTCAGACTCGGGGAGCAGATAATGTCAGACTCGGGGAGCAGATAATGTCAGACTCGGGGAGCAGATAATGTCAGACTCGGGGAGCAGATAATGTCAGACTTGGGGAGCAGATAATGTCAGACTTGGGGAGCAGATAATGTCAGACTTGGGGAGCAGATAATGTCAGACTTGGGGAGCAGATAATGTCAGACTTGGGGAGCAGATAATGTCAGACTCGGGGAGCAGATAATGTCAGACTCGGGGAGCAGATAATGTCAGACTCGGGGAGCAGATAATGTCAGACTTGGGGAGCAGATAATGTCAGACTTGGGGAGCAGATAATGTTAGACTCGGGGAGCAGATAATGTCAGACTCGGGGAGCAGATAATGTCGGACTTGGAGAGCAGATAATGTCAGACTCGGGGAGCAGATAATGTCAGACTCGGGGAGCAGATAATGTCAGACTCGGGGAGCAGATAATGTTAGACTCGGGGAGCAGATAATGTCAGACTCGGGGAGCAGATAATGTCGGACTTGGGGAGCAGATAATGTCAGACTCGGGGAGCAGATAATGTCAGACTCGGGGAGCAGATAATGTCAGACTCGGGGAGCAGATAATGTCAGACTCGGGGAGCAGATAATGTCAGACTCGGGGAGCAGATAATGTCAGACTTGGGGAGCAGATAATGTCAGACTTGGGGAGCAGATAATGTTAGACTCGGGGAGCAGATAATGTCAGACTCGGGGAGCAGATAATGTCGGACTTGGAGAGCAGATAATGTCAGACTCGGGGAGCAGATAATGTCAGACTCGGGGAGCAGATAATGTCAGACTCGGGGAGCAGATAATGTTAGACTCGGGGAGCAGATAATGTCAGACTCGGGGAGCAGATAATGTCGGACTTGGGGAGCAGATAATGTCAGACTCGGGAGCAGATAATGTCAGACTCGGGGAGCAGATAATGTTAGACTCGGGGAGCAGATAATGTCAGACTCGGGGAGCAGATAATGTCGGACTCGGGGAGCAGATAATGTCAGACTCGGGGAGCAGATAATGTCAGACTCGGGGAGCAGATAATGTCAGACTCGGGGAGCAGATAATGTCAGACTCGGGGAGCAGATAATGTCAGACTCGGGGAGCAGATAATGTCAGACTTGGGGAGCAGATAATGTCAGACTTGGGGAGCAGATAATGTTAGACTCGGGGAGCAGATAATGTCAGACTCGGGGAGCAGATAATGTCGGACTTGGGGAGCAGATAATGTCAGACTCGGGGAGCAGATAATGTCGGACTTGGGGAGCAGATAATGTCAGACTCGGGGAGCAGATAATGTCGGACTTGGGGAGCAGATAATGTCAGACTCGGGGAGCAGATAATGTCAGACTCGGGGAGCAGATAATGTCAGACTCGGGGAGCAGATAATGTCAGACTCGGGGAGCAGATAATGTCAGACTCGGGGAGCAGATAATGTCAGACTCGGGGAGCAGATAATGTCGGACTTGGAGAGCAGATAATGTCAGACTCGGGGAGCAGATAATGTCAGACTCGAGGAGCAGATAATGTCAGACTCGGGGAGCAGATAATGTTAGACTCGGGGAGCAGATAATGTCAGACTCGGGGAGCAGATAATGTCGGACTTGGGGAGCAGATAATGTCAGACTCGGGGAGCAGATAATGTCAGACTCGGGGAGCAGATAATGTCAGACTCGGGGAGCAGATAATGTCAGACTCGGGGAGCAGATAATGTCAGACTCGGGGAGCAGATAATGTCAGACTCGGGGATTGATACAAATCATAGGGGGTCTATTACGTTTCATGAGCCCCAATAACATTGTGTGTCTGACTATTAGGGAACAGCCACGGAAACATTCGATTTGGCAGTAGCACCCTGGGCCGATGTCCCCTCACACCCCAGTCCCTAAATCCTTCTATGTTTCCCAATGGGCAGATGCTTTTGGCTACAAACTGGGGGGATTATATAACAGAGATTGAAGTGTTTGGGGGGCCGTGGTTAATATAACTGTATCCTAATGATTATGCCCCTATGTGCCAATCACAGAGTGACCCAGTACAGCCATTGGGGGGTTTCATTCCACAGCCCAATTCAGCTGAGTGTCAGCTCGTCCAACTGCTGACCATTCATTGTCTCTGATCCAGTAGTAAGTGGATTGAGCTGTAAGTGTCAGGTAATTGAACTCTGGCACTTGCACTAGTGAATAATTCTCTCCAGTGTCACGACTTTTACACCCGACTGCTGCAAACCCTCCGGCCCTGTGACTTCATCATTACGGAAGTAATTAGAACTAATTACACAGAGAGAGTGAAGGAAGCTGAGTGCGAGGGAGAGACCAGGGAGCAGGGAGTTTACGTACAATGTGCCCCCCCCCAGCCCTGTTCCTGGTCCGGAGTCACTGGGAATAATTCCCTTCCCTGCAGCTTCACTGTAATTCCAGACAAGTACAGGGAGTAATAGTGAGTGCAACGGGACGTCCCTTCATCCCACCTGTGACTGACAGGCAGCTGAATCCATCAAGAAAATTAGTTTTTTATGTCCTTTGTCCCATAGACATAACAGTGTTTTAATCCTCCCCTTACCAGCACAACTTGCAACTCCCTGCACCCTTTCCCTTAACTGTACCCCCTGCAACCCTTACCTGTACTCCCAGGAACCCTTTCCTTAATTGTAGCTCCTGTAACCCTTTCCTCACCTGTACTCCAAGCTAGCCCTCCCTTATTTGTAGCCCTTGCAACTCTTCCCTTACCTGTACTCCCAGCTACCCTTCCCTTACCTGTACTCCCAGCTACCCTTCCCTTAATTGTAGCCCTTGCAACTCTTCCCTTACCTGTACTCCCAGCTACCCTTCCCTTACCTGTACTCCCAGCTACCCTTCCCTTACCTGTACTCCCAGTAACCCTTCCCTTACCTGTACTCCCAGCTACCCTTTCCTTGCCTGTACTCCCAGCATCCCTTCCCTTAATTGTAGCTCCTGCAACCCTTCCTTTACCTCTTGCAGTCCAGATGGATGAAGAGCTGACACTTTTCGGAGTGATACAAAGTGCAGGTGTATGTGTCGTGCTGTACAGCAGCCCCTCAGGGAATGTGATTGTGGAATCATCTCAGTTACGTGTTTCCCATTGCACCAAAACTCACGCCGCAGATTCCCGCAACACGGATTGGCTGAAGAAAGATTTATCACATAACAATGACTTTCCGGGATGTGGTTTCCAGTAATTATTATTGTCTGAGCTGAGGAGGAAAAGGAGAAGGTGCCGGGAGTGTGATTAAAGCACTGGGAGAATTGTACAATCACTTCATTACACAACAGTCCAACCAACCTCAGCACCTGCTACTTTATGTCATGAGTCGCTCACTGCCTGTGCAAAATACACTCACAGGTGTCACTGCTGGGCCCCACACAAAAGTCTCCCAAAACTCCACATCTGACCCCACTTGTACTAATGAATGTTTCCACCCAATGGCCCAACCTCATAAAGGAAATTCATGTCTGGACCCGATTCATTGTATCATTTCCACATGTAATGGATTCCATAACCTGACTGCCCTTACAGTAAAGAACCCCTTCCTATGCTGATGGTGAGATCTCCTTTCCTTCCCACCAATGAATCACTCATTCCCCCTCTCTTGGTAGGGAATCCCATAACCTGACTGTCCTTACAGTAAAGAACCCCTTCCTATGCTGATGGTGAGATCTCCTTTCCTCCCCACCAATGAATCACTCATTAGAGATGTCGCGAACTGTTCGCCGGCGAACTTGTTCGCGCGAACATCGGGTGTTCGCGCTCGCCGGAAGTTCGCGAACGTCGCGCGACGTTCGCCATTTTGGGTTCGCCATTGTTGGCGCTTTTTTTTGCCCTCTCACCCCAGACCAGCAGGTACATGGCAGCCAATCAGGAAGCTCTCCCCTGGACCACTCCCCTTCCCTATAAAAACCGAAGCCCTGCAGCGTTTTTTCACTCTGCCTGTGTGTGCTGAAGAGATAGTGTAGGGAGAGAGCTGCTGCCTGTTAGTGATTTCAGGGACAGTTGAAAGTTTGCTGGCTAGTAATCGTTTTGATACTGCTCTGTTATTGGAGGGACAGAAGTCTGCAGGGGTTTGAGGGACATTTAAGCTTAGGTAGCTTTGCTGGCTAGTAATCTACCTTCTACTGCAGTGCTCTGTATGTAGCTGCAGTGGGCAGCTGTCCTGCTTCTGATCTCATCTGCTGACTGCTGCAATAACAGTAGTCCTTGTAAGGACTGCTTTTATTTATTTTTTGTTGTTTTACTACTACTACTACTACTACTACTATAAGAGCCCAGTGCTATTAGTCTAGCAGTGTTGGGGAGTGGGACTGGTGTGCTAATCTGCTGCTCCTAGTAGTTCAGCAGCACCAACTTTAATTTTTTTTTTTTAATATTCATTTTTTTTTTATTTTACTTTTTTTTATTTTACTACCGCTGTAGTAGTGTATAAGTTGACCTTTTAGGCATTATTTGCCCTGTAGGCATTATTTGCACACTGTTTTCTTCAACCCGCCATCGAGCTGTGTGACCTTGTTCACATTCTGTCTAAATATCCATAATATTACCGTCTCCAGAAAAAACACCGGAGTCACTTTTTTCAAGCAGCCATAATATATTTTACGTAATCCGTATCCACCGCTGTAGTAGTGTATACGTTGGCCTTGTAGGCATTATTTGCACACTGTTTTCTTCAACCCGCCATCGAGCTGTGTGACCTTGTTCCCATTCTGTCTAAATATCCATAATATTACCGTCTCCAGAAAAAACACCGGAGTCACTTTTTTCAAGCAGCATTCATATATTTTACGTAATCCGTATCCACCGCTGTAGTAGTGTATACGTTGGCCTTGTAGGCATTATTTGCACACTGTTTTCTTCAACCCGCCATCGAGCTGTGTGACCTTGTTCCCATTCTGTCTAAATATCCATAATATTACCGTCTCCAGAAAAAACACCGGAGTCACTTTTTTCAAGCAGCATTCATATATTTTACGTAATCCGTATCCACCGCTGTAGTAGTGTATACGTTGGCCTTGTAGGCATTATTTGCACACTGTTTTCTTCAACCCGCCATCGAGCTGTGTGACCTTGTTCCCATTCTTTCTAAATATCCATAATATTACCGTCTCCAGAAAAAACACCGGAGTCACTTTTTTCAAGCAGCATTCATATATTTTACGTAATCCGTATCCACCGCTGTAGTAGTGTATACGTTGGCCTTGTAGGCATTATTTGCACAGTGTTTTCTTCAACCCGCCATCGAGCTGTGTGAGCTTGTTCACATTTTGTCTAAATATTGATAATATTATCGTCTCTGAAAAACCACTTGAGTTACTTTTTTCAAGCAGCATTCATATATTTTACGTAATCCGTATCCACCGCTGTAGTAGTGTATACGTTGACCTTGTAGGCATTATTGCACACTGTTTTCTTCAACCCGCCATCGAGCTGTGTGACCTTGTTCACATTTTGTCTAAATATTGATAATATTATCGTCTCTAGAAAAACACTTGAGTTACTTTTTTTCAAGCAGCATTCATATATTTTACGTAATCCGTATCCACCGCTGTAGTAGTGTATACGTTGACCTTGTAGGCATTATTTGCACACTGTTTTCTTCAACCCGCCATCGAGCTGTGTGACCTTGTTCCCATTCTGTCTAAATATCCATAATATTACCGTCTCCAGAAAAAACACCGGAGTCACTTTTTTCAAGCAGCATTCATATATTTTACGTAATCCGTATCCACCGTGTAGTAGTGTATACGTTGGCCTTGTAGGCATTATTTGCACACTGTTTTCTTCAACCCGCCATCGAGCTGTGTGACCTTGTTCCCATTCTGTCTAAATATCCATAATATTACCGTCTCCAGAAAAAAACACCGGAGTCACTTTTTTCAAGCAGCATTCATATATTTTACGTAATCCGTATCCACCGCTGTAGTAGTGTATACGTTGGCCTTGTAGGCATTATTTGCACAGTGTTTTCTTCAACCCGCCATCGAGCTGTGTGAGCTTGTTCACATTTTGTCTAAATATTGATAATATTATCGTCTCTAGAAAAACCACTTGAGTTACTTTTTTTCAAGCAGCATTCATATATTTTACGTAATCCGTATCCACCGCTGTAGTAGTGTATACGTTGACCTTGTAGGCATTATTTGCACACTGTTTCTTCAACCCGCCATCGAGCTGTGTGACCTTGTTTACATTTTGTCTAAATATTGATAATATTATCGTCTCTAGAAAACCACTTGAGTTACTTTTTTTCAAGCAGCATTCATATATTTTACGTAATCCGTATCCACCGCTGTAGTAGTGTATACGTTGACCTTGTAGGCATTATTTGCACAGTGTTTTCTTCAACCCGCCATCGAGCTGTGTGAGCTTGTTCACATTTTGTCTAAATATTGATAATATTATCGTCTCTAGAAAAACCACTTGAGTTACTTTTTTTCAAGCAGCATTCATATATTTTACGTAATCCGTATCCACCGCTGTAGTAGTGTATACGTTGACCTTGTAGGCATTATTTGCACACTGTTTTCTTCAACCCGCCATCGAGCTGTGTGACCTTGTTCACATTTTGTCTAAATATTGATAATATTATCGTCTCTAGAAAAACCACTTGAGTTACTTTTTTTCAAGCAGCATTCATATATTTTACGTAATCCGTATCCACCGCTGTAGTAGTGTATACGTTGACCTTGTAGGCATTATTTGCACACTGTTTTCTTCAACCCGCCATCGAGCTGTGTGACCTTGTTCACATTTTGTCTAAATATTGATAATATTATCGTCTCTAGAAAACCACTTGAGTTACTTTTTTTCAAGCAGCATTCATATATTTTACGTAATCCGTATCCACCGCTGTAGTAGTGTATACGTTGACTTTGTAGGCATTATTGCACAGTGTTTTCTTCAACCCGCCATCTAGCTGTGTGTATTATCGTTTTCCAGAAAAACCAACTGAGTTTTTGTTGTTGTGTGTTGTTTTTTAAAAATAATGCCAGGCAAAGGCAGGCCGCCACGCAGAGGCCGTGCTAGGGGCCGTGCTGCTATGCAATCCTGTGGCCCTAGCAAATTGCCCAGTTTTAAAAAGCCAATGACCCTGAACTCCCAAATGCTGAAGAGGTAGTTGACTGGCTTACACAGCACACCCCATCCTCTACCGTTTCTAAACTTTACCACAACATCCTCCTCATCCTCCACTGCTATGGCCACCCCACGTAACACTTCCTCCACCACCGGTGCCCTTCTTCACTGGGGTCAGAGGAGTTATTTTCCAATGAGTTTCTTGAACTGAGTAATGCGCAACCATTATTGCCAGAAGAAGATGAAGGAGATGAGGACCTTACACCAGATTTAATTCTGGCAGAGAACACGATAGAGATGGACATAATGAGTGATGAGGAGGAGGTCCCCGCTGCTGCTTCCTTCTGTGATGTGTCAGAAGAAATTGATGCATCTGAGGAGAATGATGATGAGGAGATTGATGTTTTGTGGGTGCCTAGTAGAAGAGAGCAAGAGGAGGGTAGTTCAGATGGAGAGACGGAGAGTCAGAGAGGCAGTAGGAGAATAAGACTTAGAAGAAGCAGGGAGGACAGCCCGCAGGGATCAGCAGGGCAACAACATGTATCGGCACCTGTGTTCAGCCGGCCAACGCACCCGCCATTGCCGCCAATACCGCCAACTCCGCCAACTTCTACTGTTACCGCCAGATCGCACACTTCCAAAAAGTCAGCAGTGTGGGATTTTTTAATGTGTGTGCCTCTGACAAAAGCATTGTAATTTGCAATGAGTGCAGTCAGAAACTGAGCCTTGGTAAGCCCAACAGCCACATAGGTACAACTTCTATGCGAAGGCACATGAGCGGCAAGCACAAAGCACTTTGGGAGCAACACCTCAAAGGCAACAGGCAAACTAAAAGCCACACTCCTTCTGGTCCAGCATCTTACTGCTCTACCTCTGCTCTCCTTGACCCGTCTGAACCACCCTCCACTCCGCCTTCCACCTTGACCACCTGTTCCCATTCCCAGTCATCTGCCACCAGCCAAGTTTCTGTGAAGGCCATGTTTGAGCGTAAGAAGCCAATGTCTGACTGTCACCCCCTTGCCCGGCGTCTGACAGCTGGCTTGTCTGCACTCTTAGCCCGCCAGCTTTTACCATACCAGCTGGTGGACTCTGAGGCCTTCCGCAAATTTGTAGCAATTGGGACACCGCAGTGGAAGGTACCCAGCCGCAATTTTTTTCTAAAAAGGGAATACCACACCTGTACCAACATGTGCAGAGCCAAGTTACCGCATCTCTGTCACTTAGTGTTGGGCCAAAGGTCCATATGACTACTGACGCATGGTCCTCCAAGCATGGTCAGGGCAGGTATGTCACCTACACTGCCCACTGGGTGAACTTGGTAATGGCTGGGAAGCAGGGAATGGGTAGCTCAACAACAACAGTGGAGTTGGTGTCACCGCCACGGATTGCACGCGGTTCTGCCACCACCTCTACTCCTCCATCGCTCTCTACCTCGTCTTCTTCTTCTTCTTACTCTGCTGCTGGGTCCTCCTTCTCCTCCTCCACACCTGTGCACCCCCAGCTCCCCCTAGGCTATTCGACGTGCCAGGTACGCCGTTGTCACGCTGTCTTGGGGATGACGTGCCTGGAAAGCAAAAACCATACCGGATCTGTACTCCTGTCATCTCTGCAGTCACAGGCCGATCGGTGGCTGACCCCACACCAACTGCAGATCGGAAAAGTGGTGTGTGACAATGGAAGCAATCTGTTGGCAGCGTTGAGACTAGGCAATTTAACACATGTGCCCTGCATGGCACATGTGTTAAATTTAATAGTCCAACGTTTTGTCTCCAAGTACCCAGGATTCCAGGACGTTCTCACCCAGTCCAGAAAGGTGTCGGCCCATTTCAGACGTTCCTACACAGCCATGGCACGCCTTGCTGACATTCAGCAGCGCTACAAACATGCCAGTCAGGCGTTTGATTTCTGACAGCCAGACTCGCTGGAATTCAACGCTCCTTATGTTGGAACGTCTGCTGCAACAACAAAGGGCCGTCAACGAGTACCTTTTTGAACTGGGTGGTAGGACTGGATCTGCACAGCTGGGGATTTTTTTCCCCCGTTACTGGGTGCTTATGCGCGATGCCTGCAGGCTCATGCGACCTTTTGAAGAGGTGACAAATATGGTCAGTCGCACCGAAGGCACCATCAGCGACCTAATACCCTTCGCTTTCTTCCTGGAGCGTGCCGTGCGACGAGTGACAGATGAGGCTGTAGACCAGCGTGACGAGGAGCTGGAAGCGCACGATTTCTGGTCGGAATCACCAGAACGAACCCAGGCACCTGCTGCAACGCAGGGAGAGGTGCCAGAAGTGGAGTCAGAGGAGGAAGGTGGCTTTGTGGAGGAGGAGGAGGAGGACCAACAGGAGCAGGCTTCCCAGGGGGCTAGTGGTGACCTTTTGGGGACCCCTGGTCTTGTACGTGGCTGGGGGGAGGAGACCGTGGATGATGCAGTCCTTGATAATGAGGAAGCGGAGATGGATAGCTCTGCATCCAACCTTGTGAGAATGGGGTCTTTCATGCTGTCATGCCTGTTGAAGGACCCCCGTATCAAGAGGCTTAAGGAGAAGGACCTGTACTGGGTCGCAACGCTACTAGACCCTCAGTACAAGCATAAAGTGTCAGAAATGTTACCAACATACCACAAGTCCGAAAAGATGCGGCATTTACAAACCAGCCTGCAAAACATGTTGTACAATGCTTTTAAGGGTGATGTCACTTCAGGAACTCATCAACATTCCAGGGGCAGAGGTGCCAGTAATCCTGCCACGAGCACACCTGCAAGGACAAAGCCCTTTGGCCAGTCTGTAACGTCAGACATGCAAATGTTTTTCTGTCCAAGGCAGCGCCACAACCCTTCTGGATCCACCCTCAAAGAACGCCTCGACCGGCAGGTAGCGGACTACCTGGCATTAACTGCAGATATCGACACTCTGAGGAGCGATGAACCCCTGGACTACTGGGTGCGCAGGCTTGATCTGTGGCCAGAGCTGTCACAATTTGCCATGAACCTCTTGTCTTGCCCAGCCTCAAGTGTGCTCTCAGAAAGGACCTTCAGTGCAGCAGGAGGGATTGTAACTGAGAAGAGAACTCGCCTAGGTCACAAAAGTGTCGATTACCTGACCTTTATTAAAATGAATGAGGGGTGGATCTCGGAGGGTTACTGCACGCCGGAAGACTTGTTCTGACTTCTATGCAGCTGTCCTTCTCTTCAAGCCTCATGACTCCACACACAGCTGTCCCTCCCTCCGCCACCGTTACAAACTAGGGTGCAAACCCTACTGGTTTAATTTTTTCTGGCCTCTGTGCTTCAGTGGCTGCAACCAAAAAAACTGGGCAAACAATGTCTACAAGGTCAACGTATGGCAAAAAATGACTATTTTCAGCATTTATATGGCATATTTTTTCTGGCAACTGTGCTTCAGTGGCTGCATCCAAAAAAATGCATATTTCTGCATTTATATGGCATAATTTTTCTGGCCTCTGTGCTTCAGTGGCTGCAACCAAAAAAATGCATATTTTCTGCATTTATATGGCATAATTTTTCTGTCAACTGTGCTTCAGTGGCTGCGACCAAAAAAATGCATGTTTTCTGCATTTATATGGCATAATTTTTCTGGCCTCTGTGCTTCAGTGGCTGCAACCAAAAAAGTTTATATTTTCAGCATTTATATGGCATAATTTTTCTGTCAACTGTGCTTCAGTGGCTGCGACCAAAAAAATGCATATTTTCTGCATTTATATGGCATAATTTTTCTGGCCTCTGTGCTTCAGTGGCTGCAACCAAAAAATTTATATTTTCAGCATTTATATGGCATAATTTTTCTGGCAACTGTGCTTCAGTGGCTGCGTCCAAAAAAACTGGGCAAACAATGTCTACAAGGTCAACGTATGGCGAAAAATGACTATTTTCAGCATTTATATGGCATATTTTTTCTGGCAACTGTGCTTCAGTGGCTGCGTCCAAAAAAACTGGGCAAACAATGCCTACAAGGTCAACGTATGGCAGTTGTTAAAGAGAACAGTAGATTACTAGCCAGCAAAGCTACCTAAGCTAAAATGTCCCTCAAATCCCTGCAGACTTCTGTCCCCTCCAATACAGAGCAGTATCAAGCAGATTACTAGCCAGCAAACTTACTATCATCTGTCCCTGAAATCACTAACAGCTCTCCCCCTACACTATCTCTTCCAAGCACACACAGGCAGATTTTTCAGATACATTTTTGCCCTTGATCCCCCTCTGGCATGCCACTGTCCAGGTCGTTGCACCCTTTAAACAACTTTAAAATCATTTTTCTGGCCAGAAATGTCTTTTCTAGATGTTAAAGTTCGCCTTCCCATTGAAGTCTATGGGGTTCGCGAACCGTTCGCGAACCGCTCGCGTTTTTGCGCAAGTTCGCGAATATGTTCGCGAACTTTTTTTCCGACGTTCGCTACATCCCTATCACTCATTCCCCTCTCTTGGTAGGGAATCCCATAACCTGACTGTCCTTACAGTAAAGAACCCCTTCCTATGCTGATGGTGAGATCTCCTTTCCTCCCCACCAATGAATCACTCATTCCCCCTCTCTTGGTAGGGAATCCCATAACCTGACTGTACTTACAGTAAAGAACCCCTTCCTATGCTGATGGTGAGATCTCCTAAATCTCAGCAGATATAAAGGTTGGGGGTATCTGGAGCAGGTTCTCAGTTCATGATGTTCCTCATATTTGGAGTGGCCCCCAATTTAAAAGACTGTTCCAAAGGAGCTTACAAAGGCACTGTGTATTAAGAGTAAATGGGGTGTGTAAATGCTCTAATGAATTAATAAACTGATCACTCTAGGGACATGTTTTCCTTAAATCCACATGCTCCATGATCACCCCATTACCCCACATTCTCCAGCACTTCTCTGAGGGGCCCACGTTGGCTGTTACCCTGTATGTGTCAAAATACTTATTAATTCAGTTAAAGGCTCCAACCCAGGACTCTTGGCTGCATCCCATGATCCTTCACTGGTCTTCATGGTGATTGGGGGAGCTAACAGGGAGGTGCACGGGTGGGAGGGGCCAGTGGGTCTTTTCCTAATCTTGCCACCAAAGGGAGGGAGACCCTGCCCCACAGAGCTTACAATCTAAGTGACCAACTAAATCAATTTAAGCAGTGTCGCTGTGATCAGAGAGGGGGGGCAGTTTAGAGTCACCCACAGTCCTGGGGTAACTACCTACATGTGCAGTTCTTATTCATGGGGCCCCTATATAACACCCTGCCAGCCATTTGCTAATCCATTACAATCAGGCTGAGTGCTTGGCAACATTCTAAGAAAGATTTAAAGGGGGGCAGTAGGATATGAAGGCTGACAGGGGATTCTGGGAGTTGAAGTTTTCTCTGCCCCCCATTAACTAACACAATCTGCACCTCATTGGTCAACCCCAACTTTCAGTTTAAGTCATAAATGGCACCTGGGCAAACGTAGTGATTATTATTAAATAGAGGGGCTTATGTCCTGCACCCCTTGTTTTTTTAGATTGTAAGCTTTTAAGAGCAGGACCGGCGCCTATTGCCTTTTAACTCTACAGAGTAATGACAATGTTTATCTGCCCTGCTTTGTGTTTGCACCCCCTTATTCTTATAGTTGGGGGGCCAATGATGCTTTAGAAATAATCGTATATAAGAGCTGGAGAACTGCAGATGCCTTTAATATACGGGCCTTGTAGGGAATTGCTGAACAGCTGCCTGAGAATCGGGGCACAAATGCTGCTGCTGCAGACTGCACTGCTTTCTAAGGCAACATGCGCACTTACTGCTACTCAGCCAGGTTGGTTGGGGATAACAGAACAGAAAAACTTCTCATAGAAATGTACAGGGAGTGAGAATGTTATGTTCTGGCAGTGAAGGGGTTAAGCATCCTGCATTCCATGGGAGGAGATTTGTGGGTGGAGCCCAGGTAGGGGGAGTCAGGTAAGCAAACAGGATAGAGGTGCAGCCCAGGAACAGAACAAGCAAAGGGAGAGACAGACTGGGGGCCACACACACAGGAGACGACAAATATCTGTATTTACTGCTCACTGGACTGTCCCCTGGGAGATCAGAGACTGTAACTTAGGGCCACACGAGAGCATAGAAGTGACATACAGAGGAGACTGCTGAGCGAGAGGGAATCTCTTCTTCTTAAACTCTGCTCCGGCCCTTTCCTGCTGGGACTGAAGATTGAGTGGCTCTAACTTAGGGCCACAGGAGCCCCATAGAGAGTCGCCGACCCCTGGGAGCCGCATACAGAGAAGATATCTATATACTGCTCATTGTGGCTCTAACTTAGGGCCACACACAGTGCTACACAGACAGACAGAGAACTTACACTCAGAGCTTACACTCAGTACAGAGAGAGAGCGATTTCAGCAAAAAAGAGGGTCTCACAAGCGGCACCCTGGTGCGAATAAAGAGCACCCACTGTCTCCCTACTCAGATTTTTGGCCGCCTGGCAGGTAAGTTACCTTTTTATCTCTTCGCTCACTGGGTGGGGTTTTATCTGAATGGCAACCATGCGGGAAATAAATACAAATTAGATTGTGAGCTCCTGGGACAAGGATTGACATTAGTATTTGTGTTGTTGTGTGTTTGGGATCTGCTGGGTGCAAGTATATATTATGGGGTAAAATGTCACTTATCTCTGGGGTGGAAGGGTAAGTTTATATTTGGGGTGGGGTGGGTGCAGGTAAGAGTGTCTGGGCAAAGGTGGCAGTGACTGATGTCAGAGACAGAAGACTAGTGTCCGTACAGGGGCAGTTTCGTATCATGTTGTGCTACTGGGGAGAGGTGCAAGGCTGAATCTGCTCTATAATCCCACAGGTCAGGCAACTCTATGACAGTTTTATGGGGGCAGGGCCAGCTGGGTGGCAACAAAAGGGTTAAACAGGGTTCATACTCTGAATGCCCCCATTAGTCCCACTTTAACTTTCACTACCAGTTTCACTTCCCTGTTCATCCATTGAGTTGCTAATGAAGCCCCTTTCCTGCGCCCAGGGGGGTCCCCCAGCTGCCCCTGTATTGTATGGATATCCGTTCAGAGGCAGGAGGGACAGCACAGGGTTAAATGATGAGGCTGGAGCAGAGCCTGTTGGGTGGGTATGAGCAGGAATGCTGCTATTGTCTCGGGGCTGTTGTTGTGCATGCTGGCAGCTCCTGCAATCACTACATGTAGTACGTAGGCGGACACAGCAGTGCACAGTGACTCACTGATAACTGCAGCCTCACCCGGGGCAATTCATCAGTGGCACTGCTGCTTCGTGACTGTGTATAAATGGGGTCGGCTGGCATGTTCCCCCTGGCTGCTGACCCTTACACACTACTGGTATTAACCCAATGGAGTATCTCCAGAGTGTGTATTGGGCCTCCTCTAGTCTGTACTTTACTGCACTGCAGAGCCCCGGACCCATAGCAACCAATCACAACTGACTGTCCTAGACGGATCAACACTGGTTGCTATGGCTTACAGCGTTGGAGTAATAGTAATTACTAGTGAGTCTGTCCCTTCCCTGCACCAGTAGGATTTCTGCTATATTGTTTCAAGAGCCAGAACCTGCTGTGCAAGGAAGATAATCGGCCAGACAGTGACAGACAGACTCCGTGACACATAACTATACCCCCAGTGACCATGAGGAATCAATGAATGAATATTGGGATGTTGCTTAGAATCATATCTTGGGTGAAGTTCCCCTTTAAACATCAGGGTACTATGCAGTTGGTCACTTATCTATTGGCCTCAGTCCTTTTTGTTTAATTATTTCAGTACTTTGTGATTGTGCCCATCACCTAATCCAGCCGGACACTCACCTGATATCTGGTTGCCAAGGTCACTGACCCCTAGAGACAAACATCAGTTTCAATGTCAGAATTGGGGGGAGGGAGAGAAGGGAACTGATCCCAAATACACATCACATGGATTCTGTCTCCATTTCAGCTCAGTCCCTTTCCCAGTAGCAATTTCCCCTTTAAATCCCAGGTGAGAGGGAAAAGAAAGAAATGTAAAGAAATCGACCAACCGCAAACATTCAGCCTACCAAACCTTAAGGGTTAATGTTTAACTGCCTTTCCCCCGCCCCCGGCCCAGTGCAGAAGAGCAGGGGATTGTGGGACTGGGGGAACTGGATTTTCTGCACCAGGAAAGTGAAAACAATTGCTCTGTATTGTGCCGCTCACCGGAGACACTTACTGTTTTATTGTACCTACCCGGGGTCACAACTATACTTGCATACCCCAATACTCACATATAGACCCCTGCAAATACTTACATACCCCAATACTCACATATAGACCCCTGCAAATACTTACATACCCCAATACTCACATATAGACCCCTGCAAATACTTACATACCCCAATACTCACATATAGACCCCTGCAAATACTTACATACCCCAATACTCACATATAGACCCCTGCAAATACTTACATACCCCAATACTCACATATAGACCCCTGCAAATACTTACATACCCCAATACTCACATATAGACCCCTGCAAATACTTACATACCCCAATACTCACATATAGACCCCTGCGAATACTTACATACCCCAATACTCACATATAGACCCCTGCAAATACTTACATACCCCAATACTCACATATAGACCCCTGCAAATACTTACATGCCCCAATACTCCCACATATAGACCCCTGCAAATACTTACATACCCCAATACTCACATATAGACCCCTGCAAATACTTACATGCCCCAATACTCACACATATAGACCCCTGCAAATACTTACATACCCCAATACTCACATATAGACCCCTGCGAATACTTACATACCCCAATACTCACATATAGATCCCTGCAAATACTTACATACCCCAATACTCACATATAGACCCCTGCAAATACTTACATACCCCAATACTCACATATAGACCCCTGCAAATACTTACATGCCCCAATACTCCCACATATAGACCCCTGCAAATACTTACATACCCCAATACTCACATATAGACCCCTGCAAATACTTACATACCCCAATACTCACATATAGACCCCTGCAAATACTTACATGCCCCAATACTCCCACATATAGACCCCTGCAAATACTTACATACCCCAATACTCACATATAGACCCCTGCAAATACTTACATACCCCAATACTCACATATAGATCCCTGCAAATACTTACATACCCCAATACTCACATATAGACCCCTGCGAATACTTACATACCCCAATACTCACATATAGATCCCTGCAAATACTTACATACCCCAATACTCACATATAGACCCCTGCAAATACTTACATACCCCAATACTCACATATAGACCCCTGCGAATACTTACATACCCCAATACTCACATATAGATCCCTGCAAATACTTACATACCCCAATACTCACATATAGACCCCTGCAAATACTTACATACCCCAATACTCACATATAGATCCCTGCAAATACTTACATGCCCCAATACTCACATATAGACCCCTGCAAATACTTACATACCCCAATACTCACATATAGACCCCTGCAAATACTTACATACCCCGATACTCAAATATAGACCCCTGCAAATACTTACATACCCCAATACTCAAATATAGACCCCTGCAAATACTTACATACCCCAATACTCAAATATAGATCCCTGCAAATACTTACATACCCCAATACTCACATATAGACCCCTGCAAATACTTACTTACCCCAATACTCACATATAGACCCCTGCAGGTACTTACATACCCCAATACTCACATATAGACCCCTGCAAATACTTACATACCCCAATACTCACATATAGACCCCTGCAAATACTTATATACCCCAATACTCACATATAGACCCCTGCAAATACTTACATACCCCGATACTCAAATATAGACCCCTGCAAATACTTACATACCCCAATACTCAAATATAGACCCCTGCGAATACTTACATACCCCAATACTCACACATATAGACCCCTGCAAATACTTACATACCCCAATACTCGCATATAGACCCCTGCAAATACTTACATTCCCCAATACTCGCATATAGACCCCTGCAGGTACTTACATGCCCAGATAACTCACATATAATTTTGGAAGCAAATGGCCATCATGACCCTGAGTTAGTAAATGATTCCTACATGCTGCTGCAGTTTCCATCCTACAATGTACTAATAGGATGGGGCTTGTATGGCTGCAGGCTGCACATTGTGACATCAATCATTTCAGTAATGAGATTCATTTGGATTGGCAGCCGCTCGCATGTTCTGGGCATTTTTTTACATGCACAAGATTCTCTGTTAATGTTGTCTCTTATTATTGTCTGAATGCGGGGTGGGTTTAGTTCTCCTTTACAATGAACACTCCATCCAAGGTGTCTATGTGTTTAATTCATACAGCTGGGCATGGCTGAATCAATGGAAACCCTTACCCCCATATGTAACAAAAGGGGGCAGTAACCCATAGCAACTAATAAGATTTACTTTTGAACAGGTGGTCCGTGAATCCTGCCTGCTGATTGGTTGCTCTGGGTTACTGCACCTGGGCAATCTTAGTGCCATTTATTACATAAGCCTTTCAGTTAAAGGAGCAGCAACCCTGCTGTAAGTCTCGTGACGGTGTTATTGCGACTTCTGGTCACATGGCATGACTGCACTGCTGATTTTGTTGTATGCGGAAGGAAGTAGATACAGTCACCCCAATACTGAGAAATGAGTTTCCCTTTCTCAGCACAACAATAGGCCTTGAGATACATATCTGCTTAGTGACGTCTGTGACTTCCCTGGTGTAGTATAGGGGTTATTTATATCATTATAAGGGGTGACACATAGTTGCAGAAGTTGGACACGTCCATCAAGCTTTTCTTTAAGAGAATGTTTCTAATCCCCTTCCCGCATTGTTACGTCACTCTCTGCTGAGTCGGCCATTCTGTGGCATTTCACTAAGAGTTTAGTTGATATTTGTCTTCCTTCTGAGCAAATACACCACGAAAACCTTGTTATTCACCCCGGAAGATTCTGGCACATGGCACCATTGTGTGGCTTTTAATGATAACAATTAGGCACAGCCCAAGGTGCGTCTCTCTCTCTATAAATAAAATAAAATTTAAACAGACTTTACTTTCATTGAGATTTCCTGTAAACGTTTCATAAGGACTGCTGTGCCAGGAGGAAGAGGAGGATTCCAGTTTTGGGTCAGGTTCTGACATGTTGCTCGTGTTTCTCATGGTCGGAGCACGTGAGGACGAGTCATTTCTCACGAGGTTCCTGATTGAAGTTTGGGGTTTTACTTAATGTATGTGGCAGAAAAATAAAGTATCTACTACAAGACTTGGGCTGGGGCCCTCAAATGATTTTGCTGTGGGGCCCAGTTACTGGTACTGGAGGTTGTGTGAGTGGGGTGTATAGTCTGGGGGAATATAATTCCCAATAACATCACTTTGACCCAAATGTCTCAGCAGGTGGCGGAATGGGGACGGAGGAGGGGACAGATTGGCTGCTGGCGCTGCTGCAGGAGGTTCAACTGGA
Source organism: Xenopus laevis (assembly GCF_017654675.1). Taxonomy (NCBI): domain Eukaryota; kingdom Metazoa; phylum Chordata; class Amphibia; order Anura; family Pipidae; genus Xenopus; species Xenopus laevis. The sequence goes on from NC_054375.1 coordinate 159,236,811, forward strand.
ACAATTCTACTCGAAACTCCGCAATGAGCTGAACATCACCCGCCCGGGACACTTTGATTTTGTAAAGCCATTAGATTTGGATCAGATTGGCATGGGAAAACCAGGTGGGTGCCTTATTGCCCCATGCACACAATACAATTACCCTTCCAGTCCGCCTTTCATTTCTCTACATGTCTCTACCCCCTTTCCCCAAAACTGCCCTTCATCAGAATTCAGTATATCTTCTTCTCAGATCTGGATCTCAAATTCATTTCTGATTTTGCTTCTCTGACTATAGAATTGGCCGGTGTTTGTTTTGGTTCCTTCGAGGCTGATGGGGCACTGGTTTCTGTACCCAATGACCTCTGAGAGTAACGTGCCTGTGCCCATGTGAGTCAGTCTCTGTTCTTCATTGTGACTCTGTCTCCATGGAATGAGGTCACGCTCATCATGTGCTCATAATATATTGTAATGAGAGCAGAGGAACCGGTCGCTGGCACACTCAGGCTTCATTGGCTTTGACTGGTGCATCACAGCCTCTGGCATTCTTCAGTATTATTCATAGAATCTCAGCCATACCATTGGCTGTTTTCATGCTGCCATCCAGATATATCTTACTGGTAGATTGGGGGGTTTTCCTAGTTGACTTGGAATTCCACCCAGGGAATAATGGGAGGCATCAGCCATGGCTTCATGGAGAGACATTGACTGTTGACATTGACCCATTATTACTCAAGGATTCTCTAAGTCAACCCTTGGTCTTTTGTTATGAAAATGAGGGGCATTTGAAAGATTTAATTTGACTTGAAGGTCAACTGATCCGAAGGTGTAGAGTAATGTTGGTTCCAGAACTGCGGGTTCTCCATAGTGTCATTTCTATGCATGGGCATGGCGCCATTTTGAATTTGAAACTCTTGTTTTTCCAGGGCAGAGGAGACTGTTCGAAGCACTGAGGCGTAGGAAACCCCCAGTTCTTCCCAAATCCTGGATGTACAAGGTGAGGTTCATTTCCAGTAAGTGCTCATTTATATGCAGCTTGCCCGATAATGGCCGGCACATGCCATTCTCTCTGTAAACACTGAATAATGGATAAACATATGCAGGCATCTGTTGAATTCAGATGGAGATCAATCATGTGATTAGGAATGCACCACGCCCCTATGTTTCGGTCATTATCTTAATTACACAGAGCAAAATAATAAACTGTTTATCATTCCATTTCATGTTTCGCTGCCATAAAGCAACACTGGTTGCTGTTCTGCTGCCCCTTGATACTTTTACAGTATTTTCCTTTATTATAAGGGGAAGTTGTGCTTTGAATTCTGGAACATCATTTAGTTGTGTGAATGTTAAATATTAAGTGTATGTCCATTTATTTGTACCTCTCAGGTGTTTCCCCCCAAAAATCCAGAGTCTCCAGAAGGACCCCAAAGCCCAGAGATGTCCCCCTCACGGATGGAACCTGACTCTATGAAATGCCTGATTAAAGAACGTGACCTGGCCCTGTTTGAGCGGCTGGGGGACGGCTGTTTTGGGGTAGTGAGACGAGGGGAGTGGAGAGTGCCCAGTGGCAGGACTGTAAGTATTATATTACCTGTGGGGCAGAACTGTATAAATGGAAGGGACTAAAGCTATTGTTGAGGTCATAACTTCAGGGGCTTTGGCCCCTACCCTGTCTGTATCAAAGGTCCCCCAACCTTGTGCACTAATCTATCCAAATGTTTGTCAATATTCCCATAAACACGGCATTTATACATTTGCCATTACCTCCCCTGACAGGTGAATGTGGCAGTTAAATATCTGCGATCCGATGCCTGCTCCGACACAGAAGGCCTGCAAGATTTCCTGCAAGAAGTCTACTCTATGTTTGTGTTGGATCATCCCCACCTCATCCGCCTCTATGGGGTGGTATTTTCCAAACCCTTTAAAATGGTGAGTGTATTGTCCCACCCCGTGAGGCTGACAGTGATGTATTGAGGAAAGCCCATTCACACCCCACAAATAAATCTCCCACTTTCTCTCTTGCCCAGGTAACAGAAATAGCCTCTCTGGGCTCCCTGCTGGATGCCCTTCATAACAGCTATGGCAGTTGTGGCTCCTTCTCGCTGCCCCTCCTATGGAAGTACTCTTTGCAGATCGCTTCTGGCATGAAGTTCTTGGAGTCCCACAAATTCATCCACAGAGATCTGGCAACTCGGAATATTTTACTGACCAGTGAGGAAGTGGCCAAGATTGGTGACTTTGGACTGATGAGAGAGCTTGGTGGGCACAACAACCATTACATCATGTCTGCCCACCGCAAGATTCCCTTTGCTTGGTAAGAAGGAGAGAAGCTAATGTGAGGACCTGGGGGGGGAAGGGGAAAGTCCTTGGAGTGAACTAAGTGGCTTTTTGGCTCTTAGAACTCAAAGTCAGAATAGGATTGTCAGTACAAGGTGGAAGATCTTATAGGATTTAGCTATAGATGGGAGGGATATGGATCCCTGAGAATCAAGATTGACTTTATGACCTTTGTTATTCCAGGTGCCCCCCAGAGAGTCTGAAGTTTGGAGCTTTCTCTAACCAGTCCGATGTCTGGATGTTTGGTGTTACGTTATGGGAGATGTTCACTTATGGACAGGAGCCTTGGATGGGCTTCAATGGAAAACAGGTACCAACCATCACGCCATCTATTGAGGTTCACCATAAGCATGCCCCACCATCCATAAAAACAAATTATTCATAGCATTGTCCTTATGGGACTTTTAAGTCAAGAAAAGTAGTGGCCACACAATCATACGAGACAGAGGGGATGATGGAACTCAGAAGAACATTTTTAATAGAACAATTGAGCTCCTGGGTGTTTTAACCAAAAGCCAGAGTATCTTGAATTGAGGAGGAAGGTGGACCTTTAGTGGAGATATATTGACATGTTTTGTCTCAACCACTGATAAATCAGTCCCTTAGTGTCTTACCTTGTTAAGTATTCCCTTTTCACTGTAAGATGGGTTTTACCTTTAGATTCAAAGAGTGTTCATTATGTGGAAGGTGTAGCCAAGCAAAAATACACGGAAATGGGTTGAATTGGTTTCATTTTTAATTCACATTTTTTTTATTAAGCGACTTCTATTTTTGCCCTGTAGATATTACTGAAGATTGACCGTGACAGAGAAATCCTGGAGCGACCAGATGATTGTCCCCAGGCTCTCTATGAGTTAATGAAGAAGTGCTGGATATATGAACCAGATCAGAGGCCAACATTTGCCAACCTAATGGGCCTTCTTAATGCAGTGAGTAGAAAGTCTTACCTGGCCCTTCCTGTCATCTCAAAGCTTCATCTGTGACTTATTCAAATTTAATATTGGAGCTTCTCTATCTTGGTGGTTCCCTTGCCCCCCTCTCACACCATTTTTTGTGTTGCAGGCACGCCCCCAAGAGGTCCGAATTCAACGTGAGGTAAATGACCCTGGCTGTATCCACCTGGAAAGTGGTGATGTGGTCACCGTTATTGAAGCAGGGTAAGTAAGATGAGATGTTTCTCCTTGGCTCCTGAGTACTTTACATCTTATTGTGTAACCATTTGGCCATAAATTTCTACTATTTGCCCCAATCAGGTCAGATACACACCTATGGAGAGGGCAGAACAGGCGGACACTTAAAGTGGGGCGATTCCCTGCATCCATTATCCCCACAAGGGATTTAGCCCAGTTTCAGATTTCTGGAAGACCGTCTACAGGCTTAATGCAACTGCCTGGTATTGAGGCGTCAGAGAATGAGTATGTTTATATTAGCCCTTCAGGCTTCTATTGTTCATAAGTCATTGTCCCCAAGACCCCATTCAGCTCATGATTATAACATTGTATTTATTAGTAGGAGAAACAGAATCAAAGACAGAGGAAGAAGAGGGGAGAGAAGCAATCTGCTGGGTATGCAAAGTAAGTGTCTTGTTCCTTTATGTTCAGCTTCTTTCCTTCAGATGGTGCCGCCAGTTACTTAATTTCCATCTCTTTAACGCCTCTAGGAATTTCCAAAAGCCTTGAATCTATTGCTGAACCCTTAGTCCCAGCCAATAGACAACATGTGGTAACAAGGAACCGTGCTCATGATCTGGAGAGCCATCCCATCAACGCATCACCCCGGAGAATAAGCGACGTACCCAATATGCGAAACCTTGTCAATATGCGACCTCCTGTTTTTCCCAAACCCAAGGGGCCTGCTTCCAAGGAGAGATTTATTTCAGTCCCTAATGCTGATTTTCTTGCTCAGTCAATCGGCGGTGTCCCTCGCCAGACTCCAGGAGGAACAGGGTCTGAGGGAGAAGCTGGAGGAAAGGGTTTAGGACAGAGAACTCCTGCAGAAGTTGAGCTGCAAAGAAAGATCAAAGAGGTGGGTGTTGTAGTCGGCCAATAAGAAATTACCTGCTTACTTTCTGTCCCTCCCTATCCTCTAAGATTCACTCAGACCCCAACTTTGGGAATAAAAATGAGAGAATGTTTCTCATCAACGTCCTACCCTGAGATCTTCTCAGATCCCTCTACAAGTGAATGGAACGGTATCAGTACCTTGATCTTTATTCATTAATGATCTGAATTCCTCCTTCTCTGGTCTCTCCAGGTAGAGGATCGGGTGCATGGAGTGACCACGCAGGAGTGTCGCGAGGCGTTGCGTAATAGCTCTGGGAATGTTGGGCGTGCTATCCAAGCACTCAAGGTGATTTAATACATAATGCTTTTTTCATTTGCTAAATGCTTTAGAGGCAACTGGGTTATCCCTTAGGCCACAATTCTTCTCACTGGGGGTGATTTACTGATATAAGTTCTATATTACACCAGTGAAGTTAACAATAGCTACCAGCCCTTCAGCAACCCCTGAAGAGCTCAATACAAGTCCTACTGACCCTGACATTGTCCTTTATCTCTATACCATACAATAGGTCATGCACTCTCAATAACATTTTACAAATATAGACTCAGGTGGTATCAAAAAAATCTTTTACTGTTTAAAACAATTTGGCAAAATACAAAACAAAAGTTACGTTTATACAGCAATGATAAACAAAGTAATAGTATACATACCACCCAAAAGGTATGTACAGAGCAGAAAAAAGTAACAACACTATACTTGTCCTTTATCTCTCCCTGTAGATGCAGCAGTTATACAACGTGGGCAGAAACAGTAAGGAAGATTGTCGACGTATCCTGGAGAAGTGTCAGTGGGATCTGGAGGCCGCGTCCCGCTATGTGTTGCGGAAAGCCAACCTCTCATCATGATTAATTCTTCTCAATGGCAAAATACTTGACTTAGGTGCAAGTCGCATTAGCGAGAGCAAGTGGCATCCTTCTTAGGCTGTTTGACATTGGGGAGCTGTTTCTGCTGGAAGCCACTGGTTGGCCAAACCTGATGATATCACCAGTCACCACTGTGTGTTCCCGTCATTGATGGACATTTATTATGAAAAGAACAAGGGGAACTAGATGCAATGATACGCACTGGCTCAAATCTACCTCAAAAATAGAATCGTTGACTTGTGAGGAAGAAGAAACTGGGCATGCTGGCATGGACATTACCTGAACTTTGGGCACCACAGGTCTTTATGATTAGAGCCCCATTAGATGGAAGCCCAGTTGTGACTGCAATATTCTTTTATCTACTACTTTTGCCCCTGGCTGAGATGCTTCTTTTTCCTTGAGACAATAGACACAGCCTTGCCAGGACTAGCAGAATGGGATGAGCCGCCATATTGGTTGGGGCATGTGGAATAAACATTTTGTTCATCCTGTGGATTAGAGAGCAGATGTGCCAAGTTCCTTCCTTTGCTACAGTGTTAGAGACTTGGCACCGCCAAAGAGAAGCTCTAGAAAGTCTTCACGAGGATCGTCATGAAGTCCAAGGGAGTGTGTACTGGCCCAGTGCCAGGTTATTAGGAATGTTTTTAAAGGAAATCTGATATTGTATTTGGTTTTGAACTTTTTATACAATTATTATTAAACACTTGTAAAATAACCAAGATGCAAAAGACTCTTTCCAGTGATCTCCCTCTGTCCATTTCAGCCTTGGGTGGAACTTTAATATGTGTTACCATGAGCTGTTATTCAGTTAGCTGGTGTTATTTCACTTTACCTGCATGTCTTCTTGGACTTGGATCAGTCTTGGGTGGTGACCCATCTGCTCCCAAACTGCACAGAGTCACTTATAGTGCACCTCCAAACCTCCCAAACTTGGCTGAAGATGGAGCAGTTTTCTTTTGGAGGGGACGTTGAGACTTCTCAGCAGCACATGAAAAAGAGAAGTGAGTCTGGCGGAGTCCAAAGGATGGTCACTAGTGCCGCCAGTTAGTGCTGTGCTGCCACATTGTACTGACAGTTGTAGGCAGATAAAGGGGTCATCATCGAGGTACCTCGGCACAAATCCTTCTGGTTTTTTTATATTGGTATTATTTTGTTTACTGTAATTCAATCATTTTACCTCGTAAAGACTCATGGGGTGAGGAGGGAAATATCTATCTGGTTACAATTCAGCTGCCTGCCCTGTCTCACTGCACGATTATGGATCAAATGCTACAACCAACATTCAGGGAACCCCTTAGTATCAGAGTTTTAACTGTACAGGTATGGGACCCGTTGTCTCGAAACCCATTATCCAGAAAGCTCCAAATTACGGAAAGGCTGCCTCCCATAGACTCCATTATAATCAAATAATCCAAATGTTTAAAAATGATTTCCTTTTCCTGTGTAATAATAAAACAGTCGCTTGTACTTGATCCCAACTAAGATATAATTAATTCTTATTGAAGGCAAAACCAGCCTATTGGCTTTATTTAATTTATTCAATTTATTTTCTACTAGACATAAGGTATGGAGATCCCAATTATGGAAAGATCCATTATCCGGAAAACCCCAGGATAACTCGCCCCATCCCTGTACTCCGTTATCCCACGAGGGGGTCGTACACAGCAACATTTGTGTATATATTTTTATATCTTTTTGTTTTTTATAAAATAAAAGTGATGACATTGTAGAGACGATACTGTTTGAATTTATCTTTAATACACAGGGACCATGAACAACCTGTAAAATATATCCTTATAAACTGTACGTAGTCAGTTATAAATGATGATTAGTGATGTCACATGACCCACTGAGCAGTATAAAATGTAACCTTACCCTAGTTTATAATAAAAGCATGCAGCACCTCTGATATCCTTATGACTCACACTAGGGGGTATATTATGAATACATATAAAGGCAGTAAAGAATGATAGTGAGGCTGTGTATATATATGTACAGTATACAGTATACTGATATAAGGGCAGGATTCACACTGACACTGTCATACTGTATATAATAATAATAATGGGCAGGACTATGATACTATGTATCAGGAGACTCACCTTTCAGAGCTTGAATCTGAAAAATTAAAAAAGGTGTAGGTAATATAGTCTTTTCTCCTGCTGTGAAAAAAAGGAGTAGCCATTCTATGTCATAAATCCTTAAATATAGAGATTCTGCACACAGAGAGTGATACTAATGGTAGAAATGTTTTTTGCTGAAATTCTTTTCCCAAATAAAGTTTGGCACATGGGTTCCTCATATTCTCCTAATTCGGGTGCATTTTACACTCAGATAACCCAGAAAATGGTTTCATATCCACTAAACAAATTCATAATTGGTGGAAAATTTCATGAATCCTATTTATGGTCTTTAGATAAACCTGGACCAATCCAAAAACAAACTTTTAGGAAAATCTAAATTACTCTCTAATTTTGAAAGCCAAACAAAGTTAGTAGATCTTTGGAGAATGTTACACCCTACAGAAAAGGATTTCACCTTTTTAGGGACTCTGATTATTTGTTTTCATCAATTGATGTTCTACTCGGTCAGCAAATATACGTAATATTAATTAGTCAGATCATGCACCAGTCTTAATTGAAGTAGAGTTGGTCATATCCCACCTTCTTTAAAGATAGACCTGAATTTAATACTATGCTTAAGGAAAGATGGAATCTGTTTCTTAAGGAAAATCACAAACATCAAGATAATCTTCCATTATTATGGGATGCATGGAAAGCAGCCATTCGTGGGGAAATCATCTTATAGAATACATTTTATGAGGAAAATTAATAAAGAATTTATTCTCCATACTAAAACACAGAAGGGAGCCTATTTTAATTTTATTATTCATCCTACAAAACAAAATAAAGACAAGTATAAAGTCTTTAGATTTTAATGTTTTTGTATTGGGTTTCATTGAGAGATCAAACTTCTATGACATATTATAGGGCTAAATAACCTTAATAATAAGTCAGGTAATAATAATAAACAGGTTTTTAGCTAACCTTTTTAAAAATTGCAATAGATCCTATAAATCCATGCTTATTAAGCTAACTAACCTTCTTAAAGATATAGCAAATATTTTTAAGAAATATTTTGAGTTCATATACAAAAAATACTATGGAAAGTATGCGATTTCAACTTGACTCTTCAAGCCAACCAACCAATTAATGTACAGTAGGTACTTTCCACCATTAGTTCACTTAAGGATTTTAAAGCAGGAGGGCCAGATGGTTTAATATCCCCATTTTATAAATCTCTAAAACAAGAAATAGCCCCATTTTTAATAAAATCTATATAATGAAATTTTTTGTCATGAGAAAAAATTGCATTCAAGTTTTGCATTCAAGTCATTGTAAAATGAATTCCTAAAGAAGGTAAAGATCTTTCTCAACCAGCTTCTTTTAGACCTATTTCTTTAGTAAATCTTGATTTTAGGTTACTCGCGAAAATTATAGCTGATCGATAATGCTTGTTATGCCAAGCACTATCTCTTCACAGCAGAATGGTTTTCTCAAAAAAAGAACTGGAGTCAAAAATATACATACTTTACTGACATTCAGGACTGAGAAATTAGCTATACCTTGTTCAGTTCTAAGTCTAGATGCTGAATAAGTTTTCAATAATGTCTCATGGAAATACCTTTTAGAATGTTGTGAGAGATTTGGTCTTAGAGGACGATTCACTGTATTATTTAAATCCATTTATTCAACCCCTAAAGGAAGAATTGCTGTAGCTGGAGAACTTTCAGAATCTTTTAATTGTTTTAGGGGGACCAGACAAGGTTGCCCTTTGTCCCCACTTTTATTTTATATCTCCATGGAACCATTAATTAGATTTTTGGATTCTTCTGATCTGTTTCAGGGTGTGGTAGTAGATGGTAAACATATCAAATAAACAATAAACAAGAGGTGGTAAATTTATTTCTCTGTCGTCTCAAGGGGGACACAGGGACAGATGGGGTTAAGCTCAACCCTCTAGGAGGCAGGACACTTAGAATAAAAAAGAAAAAGGGGGCGTGCCAATACCATGGCTTAACCCAACCTAGAACTAAACCATTCAGTTTTTAAGTGTCCTGCTTCCAAGGAGGATGGACAAAAATTCTTCAACGAAGTATTTTGTCAGAATACTGGCAAATGAGGTTTTCATCCGGAGCAGGGCTACCTGTATCCTTTGTGATGTGCCTCCTACGAGGGATGCCCACCGGAGTCATTTCTAGCATTAGCTATACTGACGGTCAGTCCTGGCAAGACATGCCTGCATTCCGTTATGGGAGAACAGAGGGTCTAACCGGTGCGGCAAAACTGTGAGTATAACCCCTTCTCAGTGGTTTAACCTCTGCTGGCTCTCCCTCCCCTTCCATCACCTACTGCGGCTTCCCCAGTCCTGCCCGCCGGTCTCGCCTCTATGCCTCACTTCTACTATACGGGGGCTTCCCCCCCCTTGCGCTCTAGGTCCTTCTCTCTCTCCTTCACCGTCGCTGCGATGCGGAGGAGGAAGGGACGCGCCATGCGTTCCAGCGCCATTTTGTTTTGCGCTCCAGGTGGAACGCATGGTTAGGCGCGCTTTCACAGGAGGCGGTTCCTAACTCCCTCTTCCTTCCTTCTCCTTCGCGCCGACTTCTCACCACGCTGGCGCACTTCTGAGGGCTCGTGACGGCAGGGGGCCACAGGACAGAGGAGGAGATCTCCCTACTGGACGCGCGCAAGTTAACCCTTCCATTTCCAGGGTACAGCGCATTACAGCCGTGCACAATTAACCCTTCCATTGCCAGGGTTCAGCGCATTACAGCCCTAAACAGTACCATTGCTACCATCCAGCAGGTAACTCAGACACCGCTATAATGGCAGAGGGTAAGTCAGGGGGACTTTTCCCTAGGGCAGGGGGGAGAGCACCAGCAAAAGCAGCAGCACAAATTACATATTTCACCTGCAAAAACTGCCAGGCTAAAATAAAAGGAGGTCAAGGTGAGCCCCTCTGCAGGTCTTGCAAAAAGGGGGTGTCTTCTGCTCCTACTCAGGTAGACAACCCTGATCCTGGTGACAGCACGGGGACTCCGGGGGGGACCCCCACTCCTGAGGTCTCTGTCCCAGACCCCTCCCCCGGACCCTCTACTGAGCCTCCAGCCCCACTTTGGGCGCTTCAACTTTCTCAGTCCTTAGCTTCCTTACAGAATCTCCCATCCATTGCTGATACTCTAGGTAAAGCCTTGGCCAAGCTGGACCATAAATCCAGCGGCAAACGCAAAAGGTCGGAGAAGTCCAAGGGCCACATTAGTACCCATACTCCGTCCGAGGATTCCGCTTCTGGAGGGGAATCCTCTCACTCCGACGGTGAATTGCCCCCTTCCGAGTTCTCTTCGGACGCAGAGGAGGTCAACGAGGAGTCCGCGGGCCGTGACGTTCAACATGACGTCGATCGCATTATTCAAGGGGTTACCGAGATTCTCAAGGTCACCCCCTCCACAGAATCTCAATCTCAATCATCCAGCTTGTTTAAGAGGCAACATAAGTCTTCCCTCTGTTTCCCCTCTCATGAACAACTTCTAAGCATTGTTCAGGAGGAATGGAACTTTCCAGAACGAAAATTTCAGGCTACTCGGAAATTTTCGAAATCCTATCCCTTCTCTAGGGATCTGGTGGACAGGTGGTCTCTGCCACCAACTGTGGACGCCCCGGTCTCCAGACTTTCGAAGTCCACAACACTACCCGTTACCGATGCGGCGGCCTTTAAGGATCCGTCCGACAGACGTCTCGAGGGGTTCCTCAAGGCTGTCTACTCTTCCGCGGGTTCTACCCTTCGTCCCGTGCTAGCTTCGGCCTGGGTGGCCAGAGCCATCCAAGCATGGGCAGAATCTATTTTTTCCGATCTGCAGGATGGCGTTCCCAGGGTCGACCTTATAGAATCCGTACGTTCTCTAGCTGAAGCCCCAGCCTACCTGTCCGACGCTACCCTGGACACGGCTCACATTACCGCTCGCACTTCGGCCCTTGCTGTGGCGGCACGTCGAACTCTATGGCTAAAAAATTGGGCCGCCGACACTAGCTCCAAGAAGTCCCTCACTTCTCTTCCGTTCAAGGGTCAACGACTGTTTGGTGAGGAGCTCGAGAAAATTATCTCTCAGGCCACCGGGGGTAAGAGCACTTTTCTTCCACAGTCTAAGAACAAGTCTTCTACTCCGCCTCGCCGTAGCAGATTTTTTCGGGGTCAACCTACCCGATTCTCCAGAAGATACAGTCCTTCCGGGTGTTCCAATTTTCGCTCCAAACCAGCTGACAAAGGACGTCCGGCTTGGAAATCCAACAAGTTCCACAGCAAGTCTTCTGCCGATAAATCCGCCTCGGGCTGACGGGGCACCCCCTCCGGGATCGCAGCAGTCCTTCGGGGGCAGACTACTGCAATTCCGGGAGGTCTGGCTCCGGCACTCTTCAGACGCCTGGGTGAACGAAATCGTATCGGAAGGTTATCATCTGGACTTCTCTTCTCTCCCTCCTCGAAAGTTTCTCATGTCCAGACTTCCCACCAGTGCGACCAAGGCCATGGCCTTTCTAGATTGTGTCCACCAGATGGAACGGAGTGGCGTCATCACTCCAGTACCTCCTCCGGAGACATTCTCAGGTTTCTACTCCAATTTGTTCCTGGTCCCCAAACGCGACGGCTCCTTCAGGCCGGTACTGGACCTCAAATTTCTCAACAAATTCATCAGGTCGGTCAAGTTCAAGATGGAAACCCTTCGATCCGTCATCCGGGGGATGGAACGAGATCAGTGGCTGATGTCCCTGGACATCAAAGACGCCTATCTCCACGTACCGATCTGGCCTCCTCATCACCAGTATCTGAGGTTTGCCTTCAAAAATCGGCACTATCAGTTTGTGGCTCTTCCCTTCGGCCTTTCCTCAGCCCCCAGGGTCTTCACCAAACTCATGGCGGTGACCGCGGCAGCCCTGCGACTCCAGGGCATCTCCGTGACGCCTTACTTGGACGATCTGCTCCTGAAGGCCAGGACGAAAGACAAGAGCGAACGGAATCTTCAGAAAGCCATTGCCTTACTTCAGGACTTCGGCTGGACCATCAATTGGAAGAAGTCCAACTTGCTTCCCTGTCACAGGATGATTTTTCTGGGACTCGAGTTCAACACTCGCTCAGAAAGAGTGAGTCTCCCTCCGGAGAAACAGGAGAAGATCAGAACTCGAGTGCAATCCTTACTTCAGACCCCCAAACCCTCCATACATCTCCTTATGAAGGTTCTCGGTCTCATGGTCTTGTCGATCGAGGCGGTCCCCTTTGCACAACTGCATCTTCGCCCGCTTCAAGCCAACATTCTAGCCACCTGGAAGGGAGGTCCCTTATCGCAGAGAATCTCCCTTCTCAACTCGACGAGGGAGTCTCTTCTTTGGTGGCTCACGCCGACCAACCTGTCCGAGGGTCAGTCCTGGGCGACCCCAGACTGGTTAGTGATAACTACGGATGCCAGTCTCCAGGGCTGGGGCGCAACCGGTCAGCACAAGGACTATGGGCCCCCGAGGAGTCCAAACTCTCCATCAACGTTCTGGAGCTAAGAGCAGTGAAACTGTCTCTCCGACACTGGTCGCCCCACCTTCAGTCCCGGGCCGTACGGGTGCAAAGCGACAACTCCACCACCGTCGCATACATCAACAGGCAAGGCGGGACTCGCAGCAAGGCCGCCTTGGCGGAGGTTCAACAGATACTGCACTGGGCGGAAGCCAGCTCGGTAAAACTTTCCGCCATTCACATCCCGGGAGTGGACAACACCAGCGCGGACTTCCTCAGTCGACACCTTCTGGAACCGGGAGAATGGGAGCTTCACCCGGACACGTTTGCGGAAATCGTGGACCACTGGGGTCTTCCGGAGATCGATTTGATGGCGTCCAGAGTCAATCGCAAGGTACCCGCCTTCTTCGCCCGCTCCCGCGATCCTCTGGCAGTGGGAATAGACGCCATGACTCAGACCTGGCGATTCGACCTCGCCTATGTCTTCCCTCCTCTTCCCATGCTACCTCGGGTGCTGAAGAAGATGCGGCAGTCTCACATCACGGCCATCGTCATAGCCCCCTTCTGGCCCCGGCGAACTTGGTTCTCGGATCTTCAGGAGATGTCCGTAGCCCGGCCTCTGCGTCTCTCTCCGAGACCCGACCTACTACTTCAGGGTCCTATCGTCCATCACAACCCGGGCCTCTTCGCTTTGACGGGATGGCTATTGAGGCAGCCATCTGGAGACGACAGGGGATAGCAGAAGATGTCATCGCCACCATGTTGAAGTCCCGCAAATCCACGTCTTCGAAGGCCTACCACAGGGTTTGGCGGAACTATTGGACCTGGTGCAGGGAGACCTCTGTCCCCTCAGCGGATTCTTCCTTCATGGACTGTGTCATCCCTCGAGTTTTATCCTTTCTCCAAAGGGGTCTGCAGCTGGGCCTGAAACTCAGCTCCTTAAAAGTGCAGGTTTCGGCACTGTCTGTCTTACTCCAATCCCGTCTGGCCATGGATGACGCGGTCCATACCTTCCTCCAAGGGGTGGCTCACGTTGCTCCCCCTTTCCGTTCTCCGACTCCTGGTTGGGACCTCAACCTTGTCCTGGACGCCCTTCTGGATCCTCCCTTCGAACCGCTTGGAACGGTCTCGGAGGACTGGCTTACCCGGAAGGTTGTTTTCCTTGTGGCAATCTCCTCTGCCAGGAGGGTTTCGGAACTCGGCGCCTTGTCATGTGATCCGGCCTTCCTTGTTCTTCACAAGGACAAGGCTGTTCTGCGCACTGTCCCGTCTTTTCTTCCCAAAGTGGTGACTTCTTTCCACATCAATCAGGAGATCGTCGTACCATCCCTGTGTCCGAATCCCAAAAATGACAAGGAACGCAGGCTTCACGCCCTGGATGTCGTCAGAGCTCTCCGTTGGTATCTGGAAAGGTCCAAATCTTTCCGGCGTTCGCAGTCCCTGTTCATTCTGCACTCGGGGACTCGAAGGGGATTGGCGGCGTCTAAGGTGTCCATTGCCCGATGGATCAGAGAGACCGTTGAGAAGGCCTACATTTCCAAGGGTCGTACTCCCCCGGCAGGTCTTCGGGCTCACTCAACAAGGTCGGTGGCTGCCTCCTGGGCATGGCGGAATTCAGCTTCTTTGGACCAGATCTGCAGAGCGGCCACCTGGTCTTCCGTACACACATTTACAAAATTCTATTGCCTCGATACCTTTTCCTCGGCCGAAGCTGCCTTTGGCCGGAAGGTACTGCATTCGGTGGTACAGTGAGGTGTCTTTATCTCGCTCCCACCCTGTTTCTTTTGTTGGGGCTGCTTTGTTAAGTCCCCATCTGTCCCTGTGTCCCCCTTGAGACGACAGAGAAAACAGGATTTTTGATACTCACCGTTAAATCTGTTTCTCTGTAGTCGATAAGGGGGACACAGGGCTTCCTGCCCTTCAGCGAGTTGGACCGGTTGGTCCTCAAGTGAAAAGTTTTCCTGTTTACCAGTTCTGCGATTGTTTGCTTATTACTTTGCAGTCTCTTTGTTACTAACTGAATGGTTTAGTTCTAGGTTGGGTTAAGCCATGGTATTGGCACGCCCCCTTTTTCTTTTTTATTCTAAGTGTCCTGCCTCCTAGAGGGTTGAGCTTAACCCCATCTGTCCCTGTGTCCCCCTTATCGACTACAGAGAAACAGATTTAACGGTGAGTATCAAAAATCCTGTTTTTGATGACAACAAAAATGAATTTGTAGATAAACTCATGGGGAAGGCTGATTAAGACTATTAAATTGTGTACTACATCTCTCGTTTTGGATTTTAAAATCCTTGTGTTTTGAGCAATAGTGAATATCAGAAACAGGTCAAAATAGTTAACAATATTTGTTTATTGTTCATGTAAAAATCTGAATGTTAATCATTTGAAATAGGAAACTGCACACATTTTTGTTTTCATGCGGTAAAACAGTCATATTGTTTTATTGCAAAATTCAATAAAAAGAATTTGAAAAGAAAGAAAGATGAATACTAAAAAGTAGCAGTAACAATACATTTGTAGCCATACAGAGCATTTGTTTTTAGATGGGGTCAGTGACTCCCCCATTTGAAAGCTGGAAATAGTCAGAAGAAGAAGGCTAATAATTAAAAAAACTATAAAAAATAAAGTAGACCAATTGAAAAGTTACTGAGAATTGGCCATTCTATAACATAGTAAAAGATAACGAGACCCCGCATGGTGCAACAATAACAAATACACGGATGACAGATCTGAGTGGGGCGGGGGATGAGCTCATTGTGACCCCCAAAATTTCCATTTGCCCCAAATGGGGTCTCCAGTGGACAGACATGCTCTGGTTCTCTCCAGTGTAGGGGGTCAGTTAGGAGCTGCGATTTCTTTCTTCATAATGCAGAAAATCCTGCGATCGAAACACATTGCAAAATGAGGATTTTTGGGTTTGGGAAGCCAACTCTATGGGGCAGGAGTTCTGCCTCTTTTTACTGAGCTTGAAATGATCTGTTGCTGAAAGTCGCCCCCGGAGGCAGCACAATAAACACATGTGAGTAAAACTGTCCCTGTTTGCACCCCAAACTGTCACAAACCCCCCCAATCATAAATGTCCCCTCTTAGTTCTCTGCCATTGGCAGGTTATTGGACTGGCACATTCCTCATTGCTGGGGGCAACCATTTGTTTGATTAGGTTTGTGGTGCAGTAAGTTCATGTTTGTTCAGCATTTCTAGCCTTATTCTATTTTAGACTTTACTTCCCCTTTAAGTTCACTTTTAGTATGTTATAGAATGGCCAGTTCTAAGCAACTTTTCAGTTTGTCTACTTTACTTTTTATAGTTTTTCAATTACTTGCCCTTTTCCAGCTTTCAAATGATGGTCACTGACCCCCCCATCTAAAAAAAACAAATGCTCTGTAATTATTGCCTCTCCTGTTCATATTCCAGTCTCTTATTCAAAATCAACGCATGGTTGCTAGGGGAATTTGGGCCCTAGCAATTACATTTTCAGAAATGGGAAATGCTCAGTTGAACTGAAGAAGCCATTCACACGAGGGTGAAATGTTTTCAAATAATCTCCACCCTAAAGTCTTCTCTCCTGGTGGCATGACATCTAGTGGAGGGGTAGGAGAATTACAAGCCCAGTCCACTACAGGAACCAGACGCAGTTTTTCACAAAGTGTTTTTTTACCCACGTGCTTATTATGCCTCCCAGGGGATGACCAGGAAAAGAGCTCCCATTATGACTTGACTATTGGCCCAGACCCAAGTTGGGGTGATTTGGATCTTTATGTATATGCCCAGCATTAAGTTGAGTGGAACTAGGAATTACTCTGCATACTTACAATATAAATGGTGCAGGCCACCAGCAGAGCTTTCACCTTTACATCCAGGTCACGGGGGAACTTGACTGTGTAATAGTCATTGGGACTCATGAATTCCTTCTTCATCCCTCTCCAAACACGAGTAATCAAGCCTAAAGCTGCCTGGCTGTTGTACATGATCACCTGGAAGAAGAATGAAATGGTTAAGCCAGTCACTCACATGTTAGTCTTCTGACACAGATATGTGGACGTGGCTCCTGGCCAACAGAAGGATTTGGGGCCATATCCATTCAATGCTTTCCCCTCTCAAAGACCAATATATCTTAGCCTTGAGGTTTTACCATCGGAAACATCAACAGACAAATGCTTAGGCCTTGCATTACCAGGCCCGGATTTGTGGAAAGGCCACCTAGGCCCGGGCCTAGGGTGGCAGGATTTTAGGGGGGTGCCATGCTGCCCAACCCCACCCACATTGGTTCAAAAACACTGGGGATGCGCTGGTGATATAATCTTTTTTTTTAATTTCCCGTGTGCCAATCCCCATTACTACTGTCTGCATGGAGGGGAAAGGGGTGACGAATGGCAGTGGGCCTAGGGGTGCCCACTATGTAAAGCCGGCCCTGTGCGTTACTTATTCTACCATGAGTGGGTCACCTTGCCCTAGTAGGGCCACTACAGAGCCATGAGCATCATTTATCTTAATATGAATAATGTCCTCAAATGTTTAGTTGGTGGGTCCTCATATCAACTCATACCTGGAAGTTGGCATCAGACATGAACCCACCGCCCCAGCCCGGGCCTTGCACTTTCAGGGATTTCTCTCCGGTGGGTGTCAAGATAGTGAAGTTCATAGTCGACCAACTCCTATCGATGAACCCAAGGAGGGTCCCAGAGCCCGAAGAGACCTGCAACTAAGGTTCAGCACACGGTTAGACAACATGGTAGAGGAGTTTTCCAGAAGAAAAAAATAATAAAAAATGAATAATCTAATAAACAAAGGGACTGATTCTGTGGCGTTCTTCCTAGATACAAGACCCCTTATAGAGTCATTACATATACTTGTATGGAATTGTTTTTGGCTTTTGCTTCCGAGCTCCATAGTGGGTGGGGAAAATATTCCCTGGAAAGCAGAGAAATTTCCCAGAATCCATCACTTCACACAATGTGAGGTTGGGGTGATATGACACTGTGAGCCTGAGGAATCTGATATAAATGTGTCAAAAATACATTTATAATTATTTCTGCCCCTTTTCTTCATCCCCCAACTGACCAAGTTCATGTAAAAAGGTTTGTTTAAAAGTTGTACATTTATGAATTCACCATAAGAGGACCTGATCAACTATAAAACACTCATTTGAAAATTAAACTACTGTATTTTCACTGACCTTACCCCCCCCCCTTTACTAACAAGGCAATTTGTTTAGAGCACCTTATCTGCCTTTAAAGGGCATGTAAAGGCAAAAAAATAAAATCCAATTTTTACTTTCTTTAATGAAAAAGAAACCTATCTCCAATAAACTTTAATTAAAAAATGTGTATCGTTTTTATAAGAAACCTGACTGTATGCAGTGAAATTCTCCCTTCATTTACTGCTGTGGATAGGAATTGTAGACGGTCCCTAACTGCTCTGCAGGGAAACAATCATACTTATGTACAGCAGGGGGAGCCCCCGCCTTACTTCCCAGTCATGCAGAACTCAAGCAGCTTTGTTTGTTTCCCTGTAGAGCAGTCGGCGACTGTGTAGAGATTTGTATTGGATTTTATTTTTGCCTTTACATCCCCTTTACTGTTTCCAGCTCCAGCTGCAGGGACAAAGATCATGGAGCCAGATTTAAACAGATAAACTGGGATTCTATTTGGAGGATTATTTTGCTGCAGCCACTGGTTCTGCAGAGTTGGAGAAAGTTTATATTAAACAATACAAAAACTATAAAATCCACATTAGATTACATGACAACACAGGACCCAGTGCAGTCTGTATATTCTGATTATTAATCAGTCTTGCTGTATCGGCTTCTGGCAGATATTATTTGACTTGTAATGTTTTGAAAATTTTTGACGATCCCTAAGCAGCCCAGATCACACTGAGCATGTGCACAGTCTTGGTCTTGCAAAGATGTGTAACAAAGTTACAAGATGGTGACCCCCTGTGGCCAACTTTGAAAACATAAATCATTTGTTTGATTAGACTTGTGGTGCAGTAAGTTCATGTTTATGTTTAGTATACAAAATACAGCATTTCTAGCCTTATTCTATTTTACACTTTACTTCCCCTTTAAACATACAAACCCCTCCCCTATCCAAGCAGCCACCTTTGAGTGGCTCATTATCAGGGGCTTCTCAGTGTCCTGGCAGTTAGTTTTATCAGTTCCTTCAGGATAAACAAGTGCTAAAGTTAAACTGGCTTAGATATTTTTTAATTAAAACAATTGGTAAAAAGTTCAACACAAGCCCAATTCCTAGAGCTCAGGGCTGTATTCTGTCCCTGAAGGACATTTTGGATTACAGTTGTCCATTTGTGGCTAATGAAGCTTTCACATTGAGGGACTATCATGTTCCCTAGTTTTTTGCATGGCACTGCTCTATATCACTAAATGCTATGGGTATGACTATATATATATATATATATATATATATGGCTGCATTTGTACTTTTGCCCCAGAGGCATTACCTGAGTTTCCCAGGAACAATAAGAGGAAGGCAGAAGAAGCAAAAGAACATGTTGCCCATGGGGGTTCTGGACTGATACATCAATTCTAGGACCACAGCATTCCCGTCTCTCCTCAGCCTGGTACAGCAATGCCCCATTTGGGGCTAGAAGATCATATGTGCAGTAGCTCTGAAATGTGCTGCGTCCTGCAATTTGGTAGAACATAAAGCCCTAAAGGACCAAGCAAATTCAACGAACAAGCAAAGCATAAATGGCAATGGGTCAGCCCCCAAGGAACTGTTGGAAGTTAATGAGTAGAAAGTATTGCACCGTAAAGAAGGTCCTGCCCCGAAAAACTTTCAGATGCCAATAAAAATGCAGAAAGAGAAAAGCAAAGATACACCAAGAAGTCCACCAGCATCGAGCCCCAGAAGAAGAGACAAAAGCCAATAATCATGTTACTCTGAGTATAAAATAAAGCTTCAATCCCACCACTTCTGTAACCCATTGCTGAATATGGGGAAAATGGCAGCTCTATTTGTTGTAAGCAACTTACGTGTCTGTTTGATCCTGATCTCGTCCATCTGTCAAGTCAAAGAAAGAAATGAGAAACAAGTAAAGCTTTAGGGTATTTCTCTTCCACTGATCCAGGCATGAAGACCCATTGCTTCCCATGACCCAACAATCGCTTCTTCTTTCTTCCTAGCTAAATCCATAGGAACATCTCAATTTTGCAAGGAGCCAAACCTAAGAACATACTCAGCAAGGGTGGTTATATGCTGCCCATCCCCACCCCATGGTCCCACAACACCATTACCACCGTTGGATGGGTTGGTGGTGGACAAAGTCCATCTAATACAGATGGAAGAGACAAAAGAAGCTTTTTACATGCTTTGTTTGAACATGTTATATATTGGCTATCAAGACCTCTTTCAAGGAGAATCACCAAAGTCCTTGACAAACCCCAGAGATATTTCAGGTCCTTCCCACCTTGGCTGAACTCCAAGAGACTCAACTGATCCTGACTGAAGGAAGAACATTCTACTCAATAACCAGACAATCAACTCTTTGTTCTGTCTTGACTCAATGGCAATGAGTTTATTGATCCACAAAACTCATCTAAAAAGTAATATATACAGTGGGTCAGTTTTAAGGCTTCAATACAAATGAATTGGCAAGGAATTGTGTGAGAGTCTATTGTTCCTCACCCAAATACCAAGACTGGCAATGGCTAGAAATGACTGTCCCACCACCAATACAAACTGACTCCACCTACAGTGACCCTCCCTCACACCCACCAACATATTCTCATCATGGGACCCTCCATAAAACCTACAGTAACTCCTCCCCTTTGGCTGCAGCCTGATCTCTCAGGGCAAACAAGGTGCCAGTCTGATAACTGAGGTCTCACCTGCACAAGGTTCTCCAGACCTGGGGGTATCACTGGGGGCCCTGCCATTTCTGCCTGTAAGAGATTGTGGGAAACAAATCAATTCATTCAAATCATCTGCACAAACACCATTAATACTGAACACAGGCAAACACTCACACTTATACACTGTCACACACTTACACACTCACACACTCACACTTATACACTCACACTTATACACTGTCACACACTTATACACTTACACACTCACACACTCACACTTATACACTCACACTTACACACTTATACACTGTCACACTCACACTTACAAGCTCACACACTCACACTCACACTTATACACTGTCACACACTTACACACTCACACTTACACACTCACACTTACACACTGTCACACACTCACACTGTTGAGAGCTGTTTCCTACGTCCCAGTGTAAGAAGATATCTCTTCTCCCTGTGATTTACTCCTCCTGGGCACCGAACATTAAGCAAAGTAACAGGAAATGTTCTTGTAACTCATGGAATTGTGACACTTTTATTATTTCCCCAGAGACGTCAGAGATTACTGTGTCTTAGTAATAAACCCAATTCCTCCTCCTCAAGCACCCGCCCCCAGCACTACCCAAGTGGGAGGGTTTATATATCCAGTCCCACCCCTATATCTGCTGTGTACTCTTATAGTCTCTCAGATACTCAGTACTGTTATACAGAGAGGAGAGATCACTATCAGAGGAGAGATACTCAGTACTGTTATACAGAGAGGAGAGATCAGTATCAGAGGAGAGATACTCAGTACTGTTATACAGAGAGGAGAGATCAGTATCAGGAGAGATACTCAGTACTGTTATACAGAGAGGAGAGATCAGTATCAGGAGAGATACTCAGTACTGTTATACAGAGAGGAGAGATCAGTATCAGGAGAGATACTCAGTACTGTTATACAGAGAGGAGAGATCAGTATCAGAGGAGAGATACTCAGTACTGTTATACAGAGAGGAGAGATCAGTATCAGGAGAGATACTCAGTACTGTTATACAGAGAGGGGAGATCAGTATCAGGAGAGATACTCAGTACTGTTATACAGAGAGGAGAGATCAGTATCAGAGGAGAGATACTCAGTACTGTTATACAGAGAGGAGAGATCAGTATCAGAGGAGAGATACTCAGTACTGTTATACAGAGAGGAGAGATCAGTATCAGAGGAGAGATACTCAGTACTGTTATACAGAGAGGAGAGATCAGTATCAGAGGAGAGATACTCAGTACTGTTATACAGAGAGGAGAGATCAGTATCAGAGGAGAGATACTCAGTACTGTTATACAGAGAGGAGAGATCAGTATCAGGAGAGATACTCAGTACTGTTATACAGAGAGGAGAGATCAGTATCAGGAGAGATACTCAGTACTGTTATACAGAGAGGAGAGATCAGTATCAGAGGAGAGATACTCAGTACTGTTATACAGAGAGGAGAGATCAGTATCAGGAGAGATACTCAGTACTGTTATACAGAGAGGGGAGATCAGTATCAGGAGAGATACTCAGTACTGTTATACAGAGAGGAGAGATCAGTATCAGAGGAGAGATACTCAGTACTGTTATACAGAGAGGAGAGATCAGTATCAGAGGAGAGATACTCAGTACTGTTATACAGAGAGGAGAGATCAGTATCAGAGGAGAGATACTCAGTACTGTTATACAGAGAGGAGAGATCAGTATCAGGAGATATACTCAGTACTGTTATACAGAGAGGAGACATCAGTATCAGAGGAGAGATACTCAGTACTGTTATACAGAGAGGAGAGATCAGTATCAGGAGATATACTCAGTACTGTTATACAGAGAGGAGAGATCAGTATCAGGAGAGATACTCAGTACTGTTATACAGAGAGGAGAGATCAGTATCAGAGGAGAGATACTCAGTACTGTTATACAGAGAGGAGAGATCAGTATCAGGAGAGATACTCAGTACTGTTATACAGAGAGGAGAGATCAGTATCAGGAGAGATACTCAGTACTGTTATACAGAGAGGAGAGATCAGTATCAGAGGAGAGATACTCAGTACTGTTATACAGAGAGGAGAGATCAGTATCAGAGGAGAGATACTCAGTACTGTTATACAGAGAGGAGAGATCAGTATCAGGAGAGATACTCAGTACTGTTATACAGAGAGGAGAGATCAGTATCAGAGGAGAGATACTCAGTACTGTTATACAGAGAGGAGAGATCAGTATCAGAGGAGAGATACTCAGTACTGTTATACAGAGAGGAGAGATCAGTATCAGAGGAGAGATACTCAGTACTGTTATACAGAGAGGAGAGATCAGTATCAGGAGAGATACTCAGTACTGTTATACAGAGAGGAGAGATCAGTATCAGAGGAGAGATACTCAGTACTGTTATACAGAGAGGGGAGATCAGTATCAGGAGAGATACTCAGTACTGTTATACAGAGAGGAGAGATCAGTATCAGAGGAGAGATACTCAGTACTGTTATACAGAGAGGAGAGATCAGTATCAGAGGAGATACTCAGTACTGTTATACAGAGAGGAGAGATCAGTATCAGAGGAGAGATACTCAGTACTGTTATACAGAGAGGAGAGATCAGTATCAGAGGAGAGATACTCAGTACTGTTATACAGAGAGGAGAGATCAGTATCAGAGGAGAGATACTCAGTACTGTTATACAGAGAGGAGAGATCAGTATCAGGAGAGATACTCAGTACTGTTATACAGAGAGGAGAGATCAGTATCAGAGGAGAGATACTCAGTACTGTTATACAGAGAGGAGAGATCAGTATCAGAGGAGAGATACTCAGTACTGTTATACAGAGAGGAGAGATCAGTATCAGGAGTGATACTCAGTACTGTTATACAGAGAGGAGAGATCAGTATCAGGAGAGATACTCAGTACTGTTATACAGAGAGGAGAGATCAGTATCAGAGGAGAGATACTCAGTACTGTTATACAGAGAGGAGAGATCAGTTACAGAGGAGATACTCAGTACTGTTATACAGAGAGGAGAGATCAGTATCAGAGGAGAGATACTCAGTACTGTTATACAGAGAGGAGAGATCAGTATCAGAGGAGAGATACTCAGTACTGTTATACAGAGAGGAGAGATCAGTATCAGGAGAGATACTCAGTACTGTTATACAGAGAGGAGAGATCAGTATCAGGAGAGATACTCAGTACTGTTATACAGAGAGGAGAGATCAGTATCAGAGGAGAGATACTCAGTACTGTTATACAGAGAGGAGAGATCAGTATCAGGAGA
Organism: Xenopus laevis; assembly: GCF_017654675.1. Classification (NCBI taxonomy): domain Eukaryota; kingdom Metazoa; phylum Chordata; class Amphibia; order Anura; family Pipidae; genus Xenopus; species Xenopus laevis. The sequence goes on from NC_054375.1 coordinate 159,260,720, forward strand.
TATACTCAGTACTGTTATACAGAGAGGAGACATCAGTATCAGGAGAGATACTCAGTACTGTTATACAGAGAGGAGAGATCAGTATCAGAGGAGAGATACTCAGTACTGTTATACAGAGAGGAGAGATCAGTATCAGGAGAGATACTCAGTACTGTTATACAGAGAGGAGAGATCAGTATCAGAGGAGAGATACTCAGTACTGTTATACAGAGAGGAGAGATCAGTATCAGGAGATATACTCAGTACTGTTATACAGAGAGGAGACATCAGTATCAGGAGAGATACTCAGTACTGTTATACAGAGAGGAGAGATCAGTATCAGGAGAGATACTCAGTACTGTTATACAGAGAGGGGAGATCAGTATCAGGAGAGATACTCAGTACTGTTATACAGAGAGGAGAGATCAGTATCAGAGGAGAGATACTCAGTACTGTTATACAGAGAGGAGAGATCAGTATCAGGAGAGATACTCAGTACTGTTATACAGAGAGGAGAGATCAGTATCAGAGGAGAGATACTCAGTACTGTTATACAGAGAGGAGAGATCAGTATCAGGAGAGATACTCAGTACTGTTATACAGAGAGGGAGATCAGTATCAGGAGAGATACTCAGTACTGTTATACAGAGAGGAGAGATCAGTATCAGAGGAGAGATACTCAGTACTGTTATACAGAGAGGAGAGATCAGTATCAGAGGAGAGATACTCAGTACTGTTATACAGAGAGGAGAGATCAGTATCAGAGGAGAGATACTCAGTACTGTTATACAGAGAGGAGAGATCAGTATCAGAGGAGAGATACTCAGTACTGTTATACAGAGAGGAGAGATCAGTATCAGGAGATATACTCAGTACTGTTATACAGAGAGGAGACATCAGTATCAGAGGAGAGATACTCAGTACTGTTATACAGAGAGGAGAGATCAGTATCAGAGGAGAGATACTCAGTACTGTTATACAGAGAGGAGAGATCAGTATCAGAGGAGTGATACTCAGTACTGTTATACAGAGAGGAGAGATCAGTATCAAGGAGAGATACTCAGTACTGTTATACAGAGAGGAGAGATCAGTATCAGAGGAGAGATACTCAGTACTGTTATACAGAGAGGAGAGATCAGTATCAGGAGTGATACTCAGTACTGTTATACAGAGAGGAGAGATCAGTATCAGGAGAGATACTCAGTACTGTTATACAGAGAGGAGAGATCAGTATCAGAGGAGAGATACTCAGTACTGTTATACAGAGAGGAGAGATCAGTATCAGAGGAGAGATACTCAGTACTGTTATACAGAGAGGAGAGATCAGTATCAGAGGAGAGATACTCAGTACTGTTATACAGAGAGGAGAGATCAGTATCAGAGGAGAGATACTCAGGTACTGTTACTACAGAGAGGAGAGATCAGTATCAGGGAGATAACTCAGTACTGTTATACAGAGAGGAGACATCAGTATCAGAGGAGAGATACTCAGTACTGTTATACAGAGAGGAGAGATCAGTATCAGGAGAATATACTCAGTACTGTTATACAGAGAGGAGAGATCAGTATCAGAGGAGAGATACTCAGTACTGTTATACAGAGAGGAGAGATCAGTATCAAGGAGAGATACTCAGTACTGTTATACAGAGAGGAGAGATCAGTATCAGAGGAGAGATACTCAGTACTGTTATACAGAGAGGAGAGATCAGTATCAGGAGAGATACTCAGTACTGTTATACAGAGAGGAGAGATCAGTATCAGGAGAGATACTCAGTACTGTTATAGCAGAGAGGAGAGATCAGTATCAGAGGAAGATTACTCAGTACTGTTATACAGAGAGGAGAGATCAGTATCAGAGGAGAGATACTCAGTACTGTTCAGTACTGTATACCGAGAGAGAGATCAGTATCAGGAGAGATACTCAGTACTGTTATACAGAAGAGGAAGAGATCAGTATCAGGAGAGATACTCAGTACTGTTATACAGAGAGGAGAGATCAGTATCAGGAGAGATACTCAGTACTGTTATACAGAGAGAGAGATCAGTATCAAGAGGAGAGATACTCAGTACTGTTATACAGAGAGAGAGATCAGTATCAGAGAGATACTCAGTACTGTTAACAGAGAGGAGAAGATCAGTATCAGAGGAAGGATACTCAGTAACTGTTATACAGAGAGGAGAGATCAGTATCAGGAGAGATACTCAGTACTGTTATACAGAGAGGAAGAGATCAGTATCAGGAGAGATACTCAGTACTGTTATACAGAGAGGAGAGATCAAGTATCAGAGGAGATACTCAGTACTGTTATACAGAGAGGAGAGATAGTATCAGGAGAGATAACTCAGTACTGTTATAGCAGAGAGGAGAGATCAGTATCGAGGAGAGATACTCAGTACTGTTATACAGAGAGGAGAGATCAGTATCAGGAGAGATACTCAGTACTGTTATACAGAGAGGAGAATCAGTACAGGAGAGATACTCAGTACTGTTATACAGAGAGGAGAGATCAGTATCAGAGAAGAGATACTCAGTACTGTTATACAGAGAGGAGGAGATCAGTATCAGAGGAGAGATACTCAGTACTGTTATACAGAGAGGAGAGATCAGTATCAGAGGAGAGATACTCAGTACTGTTATACCAGAGAGGGAGAGATCAGTATCAGAGGAGAGATACTCAGTACTGTTATACAGAAGGAGAGATCAGTATCAGGGAGAATACTCAGTACTGTTATACAGAGAGGAGAGATCAGTATCAGAGGAGAGATACTCAGTACTGTTATACAGAGAGGAGAGATCAGTATCGAGGAGAGATTACTCAGTACTGTTATACAGAGAGGAGAGATCAGTATCAGGGAGAGATACTCAGTACTGTTATACCAGAGGAGAGATCAGTATCAGAGAGAGATACTCAGTACTGTTATAGCAGAGAGGAGAGATCCTGTATCAGGGAGAGATACTCAGTACTGTTATACAGAGAGGAGAGATCAGTATCAGAGAGAGATATGCTCAGTACTGTTAGTACAGAGGAGGAGAGATCCAGTATCAGAGGAGAGATACTCAGTACTGTTATAACCAGAGAGGGAGAGATTCAGTATCAGGAGGAGATACTAAGTACTGTTATACAGAGCAGGAGAGATCAGTATCAGAGGAGGAGCATACTCAGTACTGTTATACAGAAGAGGAAGAGATCAGTATCAGAGGAGATATACGTCGAGTACTGTTATACAGAGAGGCGAGATCAGTATCAGCGAGAGATACTCAGTACTTTTATACAGAGAGGAGAAGTCAGTAATCCAGAGGAGAAGATACTCAGTACTGTTATACAGAGAGGAGAGAATCCAGTATCAGAGGAGATATACTCAAGTACTGTATACAGAGAGGAGAGATCAGTATCAGAGGAGAGATATCTCAGTACTGTACTGTATACAGAGAGGAGAGATCAGTATCAGGGAGAGATACTCAGTACTGTTATACAGAGAGGAGAGATCAGTATCAGGAGAGATACTCAGTACTGTTATACAGAGAGGAGAGATCAGTATCAGGAGAGATACTCAGTACTGTTATACAGAGAGGAGAGATCAGTATTCAGAGGGAGAGATACTCAGTACTGTTATACAGAGAGGAGAGATCAGTATCAGGAGAGATACTCAGTACTGTTATACAGAGAGGAGAGATCAGTATCAGAGGGAGATACTCAGTACTGTTATACAGAGAGGAGAGATCAGTATCAGAGAGAGATACTCAGTACTGTTATACAGAGAGGAGAGATCAGTATCAGAGGAGAGATACTCAGTATTGTTATACAGAGAGGAGAGATCAGTATCAGAGGAGAGATACTCCAGTACTGTTATACAGAGAGAGAGATCAGTATCAGAGGAGAGATACTCAGTACTGTTATACAGAGAGGAGAGATCAGTATCAGGAGAGATACTCAGTACTGTTATACAGAGAGGAGAGATCAGTATCAGGAGAGATACTCAGTACTGTTATACAGAGAGGAGAGATCAGTATCAGAGGAGAGATACTCAGTACTATTATACAATACTCTGGGTCACATAAAAGGGAAGTATCAGGGATGTATCAGATTTAGTGGCAGTTACTTGTTGCATCAGAGGTTTTCCTGTGGTTTGTAGCGGTGGGAGGTTGGGGGTTAACAGTTTATGGTTTACACTTGTCTTTTTTGTTCTATAAACACTTCCAGTTCATCTCAGTACAGAGGGGGTTAATGTTATAAGCCAATAGGAAACCGTAAGGCTGAGCTTCAGGCCACATGTAACAGCTGAACAGCCAATCATATTCACCAGTTTGCTCCATATTCCGACTCCACTTGCTGAGTTTCCCATGAGCCTCTGTGTCTGGACTGAGCTGGGCACGAGCACCGTGGCCAATATTAGCCAAATATCTGAACTCACCTACACGTGGAATCTACTAATTCTCTTTATTCACAAATATTTCCCTTCCCAAACTCTGGAGCAGCTCATCTCTCCTGGGAACAGAAACAGGAGATGAGACTGGGAAGAACAGCACCAGCAGGGGTTAAAGGAAAGAAACAGCTTGTGATATGAGCTTGGTCACTAGGGGGCAGTGTAACAATAAATGTAATTAAACTAATCAGCACTAAACCCCAGGCCGGAGCCAGTGCAGGAGCGCGGGGTTAACAGGTTGCCCTTTTTCCAGACAAATTGGGCTACTAATTTAAAGCCCAGGCTGATTTTGAAAGTACAAACTAGCCAAGGTAGGGATTTGGGCTTCTTTTTAAGTTTTTTCTTGCCCTAATGTGCCAAGCCTGAGTCTCCCAGTGCATGTTGGGTAATGTAGTTTTTGTTTAACAATTAGCCGACTGCCAAGTTGAATGTAAGACCACAATACCCAGCATGCACTGGGACTGACTTGTGTAGATGTAGGGAGTTACCAGATTTTGGGCTCTGTACCCCAGTCTCCCGTCACTCTTAAGCATTCTCACATTTTCCAGTGACTTTCCTCAATTTCAGATTTTTTGGCCAAAATCTGCTGAAAATGTCTAGAGTGTACCCCCAACTGTCCCATTTTTAGATGGACAGTCCCTCTTTTGACAACTCAACCCGCAGTTCCTCGTTTGTACTGGAAAGTCCAGTTTTTCTCTGCACTTAGCCAGAAAAAGAACCAAACTTTCTAACTTAATTGGCTTTTGGCAGAGAGCCCAGAACAGCCGCAGCAGCAGATAAGATACTTTTGTAACAATTGTGAGATAAGCAAATAAGTAATTGTAACAATATAAGATAACAGGTCCCTTGGGAGAAGTTAGACTCAGAGCTTAAAGGGCAACTCACCTTCATTAGCAAAACTGTAATAACTGGAAAAAAAACACAGAAATGTGTTCAAACTTTCATAACCTGCCAAATTTTGTAAAATGAACATGGCAATTAGGGGGTGTGGCCGCAAAATGGGTGTGGTTAAAAAATTGAAACCCATAATAAACCACTGTCTGGGGCAGTATAGTCCTTGCCTGGTATCTGTACATATTACTATCACTATACAACATTGTGACTGTTATTAAAGAAGCAAAATCAACTATAGTGAAGTTCCTTCCTGACATCTGATGGACAAAGGAGAATACCCAGCATGCAACGCAACTAGGGCTGCTACCTGGCTAGTAATGTTCTAGCCAATGAGACAATGAAAAGAAAGATAAACATATAGGAAGGCCTGTAATATAACTCAATGTCCTCCATTAGAAATTGGTGAGAGTCTCTAAGTCCCCAGGGAGTAGGAGCAGGACAAGTTCAGTGATTGGTCAAATAAAAGTCTTTAGGATATCATCCTTATATGTAATAATTATTCATATTATTTTACCATCATCATCACTGGGAATTAAACAAATCCCATGGACCAATCAATGCTCTGCTCTTGATGGTCTTACTTGTAGATTAATCAGTTTTTATTTATTTCTTCTATGTGTTCCAGAATTAGTTGACCATACGACGCACGCCACCCCTCTGGGTGAGAAGAGTCACTGGGGTGAGGGTGACTGGGGAATCTGTAGACATTGGAAGCAGTAGGATCTCATGAGGGATTCAATCAATGTAGAATCCAGTATTTCAGTGATCATTCTTTCTCTAGGACCTTCCATGGGGGACGAATGAGGAGGAGGAGTGGAACTTCATGTGCAACAATTATTGGCTAAATAGTCCATGACATGATGATTGTCAAACTGTAACTCTCTTCAGGCTCCTCAAAAGTTTCTTCCATAGTCTGATCTGAGCACTTTCACTGGACCTCTCATTTCAAGGAATCACCTGAAGCCATTGAGGAAGGTTGAGGAATCTCTAGACTCTTTGAGAAGATTGGCAATAGCAGGAGATACTGATGGACATCTCATCATGTTCAACTACAGGAGAGAGTTATTAACATTCTACCAACTGTCACCCACACACACATAAATATACACAAGGGGTACAGTCTCCACACACTCCCCATGATACTCGCAGGGCAGAACTATAATGTAGCAACTCCTGATCCAGCAGTGTTACTGAACCCGTCTCTTATTCTGGGACTGTCTCTCTTGGCCATTTGTTATGAGACATAACAGGAAAGAGCAAGAGGAGGAGGAGGACGAGGAAGATGTTCCAGTAGATAAAACTTTGTATTACTGGAAATACATTTAATTTAGCTCTGCTGTTTGTTTATTATGTGCAAGGCTTTCCCCGCGCTCCCATGTTGCCTCTGGGTCTTGCGCTTTCAGTTCCTTCTTAAATGAGAGTGAAATTCAGGATTCTGACTCCGCCTTTCCAATCCAGACGTGTTAATCCTTATCTTAAAGGCTAATTGCTTAAATACATGGCCCAGACTGTCCTGATCCCTCTTGCTGCATCGGAATGTATTGGCCAATATTGCTCCTCACTGTCAGCCTTTAGAACTTGGAAGTAATTACAGGTAAGTACAACATGGTCTTACTGCTATTGGTAAAGAGAAACTGTGAAGTCTCTATTTTGTGTACAAATAATGACTATTTATCATTTGTTGGTTCGACCAGACAGAGGTGAGTTCTTTCTGTATTCTGTGTATTTATTGCTAATTACCATGTAAAATATGGGTGGAATATGTGCCCAGTTGGGAAGAGGTGTAGCATGTGAGCTTGCAGTCTTTTCCTGAGTGTTTGGCACCCACAAGGGCCTCAGACATTATTATATGGGAGCCCATTAAAAGGAAATGCAGAGACATGATTGGAGGAGAGTCTGTTGCTCTCAGTTTGCTGTTGGTAACAGGGACCGACCGTAGGGCATAAAAGAAGGGTGTTGGGGTTCACCCAAGGGAGTCAGGAATACACAGATGGGAGGCAGGGTGAGGATGGGATTTTTTAAATGAGTAATTGAGGAGTAGGTGGTAAAAATGGAACTTTTGCGAGGGGCCACACAAGGGAAAAGGTCATGAAAGTCCCTGTTACCCAGCAAACAATCCAGATAAAAGAATGAGAATATGAGATATGAGATATGAAACATTAATTTTGCTTCTGGTGCATCGCCCGTGGTTTTATTTTAATCATCTGATTGGCTAAAGGAAGGTTTAGCTCCACCCAATTCACAGTTAAACACAGATTCTCCCAATCCCACAGTGACTGCTTCTCTCCTTCCTCAACATCAATACAGAATTCCCCATCAATTCCTTTACTGCAATTGGTCTTCATTTTATGGTGGGGTTTTTTTCAGCTGGTTTACCCTTTTTTACCCCCCCCCCTTTACTGAAAACTGCACCATACAGGACCCCTAGTACTAACCCCACCCGCACCTGTTAATAAATTATAGAGAAGCTCAGTAGGGTTGGTGGCCACTATCACCTTCTCACTGGACTCGCCATTTGATTCTCTCTGAGCCAAAATGCATTAGGTGAGGGGATGAAATGTGAACTTGTTTATGTTCTATTGATTTATTTATACTTATAGGGACACAGGTGTGTGGCAAGTCCCAGGGGAGCACGGGTGGCCCCCTCTCTCAGCAGGACCTTTATTTTACTTTTCAAACTTCACACGTGGGCTCCAGTGGTTCTTCAAAGCACATGTAACTCACCCATGGGTGGGCATGAGAATGGTGTTTCAGTAGTGGGACTTGCTGCCGGTGTATCCCAGGTACTGATGGGCTGTGGGCAACTCCCTGCAACTCCCAGCAGTGTGTGCTGACCTTAGGTGGATTGTGTATTTCTATTGGTGCTCAGATCAACCAGGTTAGAAGTAACAGAAGTCCATTGAGTTCCTTCACACAAATAACTTGTTTATTGAATACATGGAAGTGAACGTGTCTCACAGCAGTCAGGGAGTATAGATATCTAGAGACATTCAACATACTGAGTGGAAAACCTTGACAATCTCAGATATTACGAGTAGATCCCTCTCAGGGGGTAGTACAACCTGTCTTGGGGATTTTCCCTGGCACTAGGGATCCCATGGGGTTTCTTGTTCCTTGGCACTTTCCCTGCTCCTCAGCTCACCCACTTGTGCCCCTGTCTGGTGGCTTGATAACCACAAGGGCGCTAACACCAATTACTCTCCTTGTTGGAGCCAGAAAGCTACTCACTGTCTCTCCCTCTCACTCCTAGTGCGACTATTACACAAATTCCTATCACAAAACCAGGGCCTGTCACCATCTCAGACCCAATCCTGTAGCCACCTCCCCGCAACGTGGGATCCAGGAAGAGAGAGCCCTGGGCACATGTGTGCTCTCCCCTTTTACTTTTAAACAGTGCCCCCTACAGGGCAAGCAAAGAACCAGATCAGATTACTGATAACATTCAGGAAAAGGCTCTAACACCCAGGGCTTACTATGGACCAATTTAGGTGTCCAAACTACAGGGGGAATCTGCCAATGGAGAGGCCTAGCCCTCAGGGTCTCTAGTAGAGTTGCCACCTGCCAGAAGGACATTGAAGTTAATGGCATGGTGATCAGCCAATCACTTGATGTCATCAGCCCCGCCTCCTACGGCAAACTGGGCCACCCCCCCCGACGTCACCCGCCCCAGCCCCCTGCCCGGAGTTGGGCCAACAAAAAGGCGGCAAACCTAGTCTTTATATACAGTTACCTGTTTATTTGCTACAACTTTTCAAAGTTTCACACACTGAGATACTCCTGCCATATCAGTTCAGTGAAGTAATTGCAATGCAATTTACAATTTACTCTAGAAAACAGACCCTGTAGGAATAGTGGTATACAGTATATAGAATAAAACCTGGAAGTGCAGTGGTATAAATCTCATAAATCACTGGTATATGTTATATAGCTGCAGCGGGTTCAGGATTATATAGAAAATATATCATACAGAAGCAGGTATACAGGTGTGGGACCTGTTATCCACAATGCTTGGGACCTGGGGTTTTCCAGAAAAGGGGTCTTTCCATAATTTGGATCACTGTACCTTGTCTACAAAAAAAAATAATTAAAATATTATTTAACCCCAATAGGCAGGTCTTGCTTCCAATTAGGATTAATTATATTTTAGTCGGGATTAAGAACAAGCTACTGTTTTATTATTACTCTGAAAAAGGAAATTTTTTTAAAAAAATGTGAATTATTTGATTAAAATGGAGTCTATGGGAGACGGCCTTCCTGTAATTTAGAGCTTTGTGGATAACAGGTCTATGGATAATGGATGCCATACCATATGCTGTAGGCACAATGGTAATTAACATGAGTTATATGAAAGGAGATGAGGATAAAGTATGTAGCGTGGATCTCATCATTTCTGGATGTTTAGGTTCTTCGTCTTTGCCTCTGTACATTTCTCCTCTGATGGTAAATAATTGTTTCCTGAATAAGAGACATAAGAGAAAAATAAATATTGGGGAAACTACAGAACTGTTATGTGGTTCCTCTAGTGAGTATAAAATGTTTTCTTATTTTGGATCCAAATTCTGGAGGATGTATCTCAAGATCATGGGCTAGGATGAGCTCTTGAGTGGCCATGAATGAGGGTCGGATGAGATGATTTAAGGAGTGAGAAATAGAGAGCAAGTGAGGAGCAGTCTAAGGGGCTAATGATGAGTGTAGTTGGGTTAATAACCTTGGTGAGTCGTGATATTTATGACCCCATGACAACTACACTTTACTACACTACTGTATGCGCTCACCAGATAGAAAGAGGCTCCAAGTAACACTGCCTTTATGGCCACATCAAGATCCAACGGGAAAGAGACAGTGACACTTTCATTCTCGTTTCGGATAGCGCCCACCACGTGCTGCTCATCTGTGGACTTCACCTGGAGATAAAAACACGGCATGTGGGCAGGTATCTCACCATGACTATAAGTGTCCCTGGGGGTAAGTACGAGACTGGATGGCAGTCTATTGATGACACTTTACATGAGTAGGTAAGGTGCCCACATCTACAGAGGGCAATACACATTTGGAAGTAGTGGAATCAGGCTTTTACAAAAACTTAGTTCCAGGTTCTGAGGATAAATGGAAATCCAGGTGAATAATCCAAAGTGAGCTGGTTCTAGTTTGAAAGGGAATGGGCAATATTTTCTTTATCTCACCTCAAAGCATGAACTCCCGAAGATGGCACTGCGAAAACTTGGTCCAAGGATGAGTAGGACAGTCTGTTTTGTAGAGTTCAGCACAGACATGTGGGTGACCATCTGGTTCCAGTGCACCGTGACGTAACCTACAGTGTGACCCTGGGGCCAGTAAACTTCCATCTGTCAATGAATCAGACACAGCAATAGCTGATACTTTTGGACATTCTGAATTGAGAGAAAATATACAGATTCTTCTACACCCCCAGTCAGATGTTTTTGAACACCCTGCTCACATGCCCTTCAATTTGCAGTATATGTTGGGAAATGTCTGTGAATTGTATCTTATTCAAAACAATCGAGATCTACATAAAAGAGATGATTAAAGAACTGTCAGACCCAGATCAAGGACCACTAGCCTGTGGAACATAAGGTTGACTGGACTTGATATCAAGGTACAGCTGAAGGATCAAAAGAGTAGACTTGACGTAGGAGGACTCCTACAAGATGGAAAGGGGTATTGCAGACTGGTGAATCCAAGTTTTCATGACATTTTCCGGTCGTTATGATTAGATTTTGAATGTCATTGATTGGATGAGAGAATGAATTCTAATGTTCTAAAGTAACCATTGAGCATGGTGAGGGTAGTATTATGGTTTGGGCTGTTCTTCTGGCTTTAAAGTCAAAGGAGATACCTCAGTATTCTTCTGCGCCATGCATTGTCCTCTGGCCAACTAGAGTAGATCATTTGTGGGCTCTTGTACAGCAGAAGTGTTGGAGGGAACATTTAGACAAATACCTTGTGTCTGTGCCTAATTTAAAAGGGTGACCAGATCAAGATTTATGTTTGTCATTCTTTATTTCTTAGAAATGCCATTCTGGAACTTTCTGTTCTGCATGAGGCTCTGAAAAGCTCAAATGAAGCTCCTTAAGTTTATAACGTTTGAGTGGCAGTGAATGTAATATGTCTATATGTAACATTGGGTACATATATGTTGTTATGTTCATGGGACAGACACCCACTTACCTCTCTAGAGCAGGAACACTTGCAGCTGTCCATGAATACCATCACCTCATTCCCGCTGTTGTCTCGAATGTTTACATCAAAGAGTGGACCACAGCAATGAGCATTCTGCTCTGCCTGGAAGATCCTCTGTCCATCTGAAGTCAGAACATCAAAGGAACGTCCCCAACCCTGAGATACTTTAACTGGGAGAACAGGAGAACTTGGTCTGGGGAGGGTTATCTAAAAAAGGGGTGGTGAAGCTAAGGGAGAGGAGGCCAAGAAAAACCAAGGGAAAAGAAGATCAAGGATAGGAGATCAAGGAAAAGACAAACCTGGTAGAGGAATGGAAACTTGGAGGTTGGGAAGACTGAGGAAGGGGAAGTCATTAAGCAGAAGCCTACAGAAAGGAAACTAGAGAAGAAAGGTAACTACATATGAGGAAACCCAAGTGACATATATAGGTAGAGGAAGCTAAAGCTAAGGAAAACCAGGGAGAGAATCTCAGAGAATCTAGAAGTGAATGATAAAGAAAAATCCAGGTGGAAGAAGCCCAAAGAGAGAGAGAGAGAGAACTCAAAGAGAAGAATACCAGGGAAAGTAAAGCCAGGAAAAGGCCAGAGAGTAAGACGCAATGAGGGAAGTAATTGGAAATACAGATGTTTTCTTACATTTCTCCCGTATGGATAACTGGTTTATCTGCAAGACAATTACTCATTGTTATACATTTTAAAAATTGCTCTTTGTGTTTATTTATACAGATAATGTCGTTATTTATAAATATGGTTATAGACATATATGGATGGACAGTTTAAATTCACATTACCTGAGTTAGGAATTCAGATCCAGGAATTGCACCTTTTATAGGGGTAGTCAAATGTTGAGCAACTGGGGGATACTGGTCTGGTGGAGCATAAGGAGCAATTGTGCTGTAGCTTGGGGGTTGCTCCAACGAAGGTTTGTTTTCTACAATAAAAAAAGAACATGCAGTGAATGACTGCTGACGGGACAAGTTTCAAAGATCTCCAAGAACTGCCATGGGTTGCAAAGCTCTGGGCAGCAGATTCCCTCGGCCAACATCTGAACAATGTCTCTTGGACAAAAACTATGGAAAAGGGTAAAATTAGATCAAATGTCTCTTTATAGCATCCTTTTGTCATTTCAAAGGATTTGGTTTAATGATCTAGGGCAAATATAAATCCTACAAACAACCCAGACTATATAAAGGCCACGTGTAGAAAGGAGGTCAGTGAGGTTCTTCTTGTAGCCCTGGGGGAATGATGAAGAGTTTATACTGAGTACATTTCTTTAAGTACCCCTTAAATATCCCATAGTCTGAGCTAGAAACTTCTCCTCCATCATCTCATATCACCCAAAGTTCTTAGAGTTTAAAGACTGGTTGAAGACCACTGCCTCTATTAACCTACCCCTTAAAATTCCTTTCACTACTACGCAACATTACTCCTCACACCACTCAACTATTCTTGATCCAATTTATGTTTCCCTACAAGCAGGTTCAGCTCACACAGCACCCTCCTCCTTCTTCTTCTTCTATACAACCAACTGAAATGAACACCCCTAATGCCTTTCTCCCCATACACATCCCCTTTCCCAAAATCCTAACCCCATCCTTCCTTTCCTAATAGCTATCTCAAACTTAGTCACCTCCCAATCTTTCCCCTCTCCTTCCTACATATCCAAACAGACATTGGCTTCACTCACTATCCATGTTTATGCAGTTAGTGCCATAATGCAATAGCTTGTAGGAATGGAGATGTCAGAGCTGAAACCATCCAAAATGAGAAGCCTTGAAGAACTTATATCGAAATATATATATAATGATGTCATTACCTGGTGATGTCATCTTTAATAGACAGGTCTTGCTATATCCTAGGAAAATACTTGTTATTCTAGGTATTTAATCCCCTGGGTAAAATAGGAGGAGTTATAGGGAGGAGTATATGGAGCAGTAGGAGGAGTTATAGGGAGGGATATATGGAGCAGTAGGAGGAGTTATAGGGAGTGGTATATGGAGCAATAGGAGGAGTTATAGGGAGGGTTATATGGAGCAATAGGAGGAGTTATAGGGAGGGTTATATGGAGCAATAGGAGGAGTTATAGGGAGTGGTATATGGAGCAATAGGAGGAGTTATAGGGAGGGTTATATGGAGCAATAGGAGGAGTTATAGGGAGTGGTATATGGAGCAATAGGAGGAGTTATAGGGAGGGTTATATGGAGCAATAGGAGGAGTTATAGGGAGGGTTATATGGAGCAATAGGAGGAGTTATAGGGAGGGATATATGGAGCAGTAGGAGGAGTTATAGGGAGGGTTATATGGAGCAGTAGGAGGAGTTATAGGGAGGAGTTATAGGGAGGGATATATGGAGCAGTAGGAGGAGTTATAGGGAGGGTTATATGGAGCAGTAGGAGGAGTTATAGGGAGGGTTATATGGAGCAATAGGAGGAGTTATAGGGAGGGTTATATGGAATAATAGGAGGAGTTATAGGGAGGGTTATATGGAGCAATAGGAGGAGTTATAGGGAGGGGTATATGGAGCAATAGGAGGAGTTATAGGGAGGGGTATATGGAGCAATAGGAGGAGTTATAGGGCAAGGATATAAAGGAGCGTTGCATATTCTAAAGCGTAAGGTGGAGGAAGTGATATAGAGAGAAACAAGAAGAAACACAGAGAAGACGGTTATAATTAAACTTACACTGGTGGATTTTCTATCAGGATATGGAGAAACTAGAAAGACTTCCCAAAACGACAGTTTTGACTGTGAAATGTGGGTTGTGGTTTCTTCTAGAAAACAAAAGGAGGGGCAAAGTAGGTAAGGAGGAGGAGGGGCGGAGCTAGGGCAAAGATAAAGGGACAGCGTTGGGAGAAAAGGAGCCAGAGAAAGCAGTAAGGCCCTATAATAATTATATTATACCATAATGATCAGCCTAAATGATTCAATTAATTCTAAAATGCTGCAATTGATAAAAACAAGTATAAATGCTCTGGCTCTGTATTAGGGACAAGTCACAGATACTCATTAAGGGAGGTTATCAGGGGTTAACAAGAGGTTTTCCATGAGTTAAGGGGAGGGGTGGAATTGTGGCCACTAGAGGTCACTGCTGCTGTAGGAAACACATTGCTGAACTGGATACAAAGTAACAAGAAAACAACGTTTGTTAATTCTACACATTGTCTGTTCAGCTCCATTTATGGGACACACCGGCTCCAGTTAATATTCCCGGTACTTTTCCTAAGGGAAGTGAACTATTCTCTGATTCCCCGGGATCTACATGAGTAAAGGAAGATATAAAGGCCACAGATATACTCCTATATACAGGCCAGCGACCCTCCTGGACTAGTAGCCTGGCTGTAACATCAGCTGATCTATTATCTCTACAACTATATCTTTTACTTTACATCTTTAATAACAGGGTCTTCTACGGCTGCTAGAAATACAATAGGGAATGAAATATTAATAAGGAACAATAAAACGGATTCAGAATGGAACATTGGTTGTTGCATTTAGTGAGAATATTCCTTATTACACCTGCAGTCAATATACTGAATATACAGCCCCCCTCACTGTTACCATTATATTATGTAATAAGTACTGCGCTGTTTGTCACTTCAACGTGGGGTTCAGGGGCCCATAAATGAGTCTGTGTATTTGGCCCCCAAGACATACCTCCCAATGGCACCGATTTAGGTACAGCCCGAATAGGAGACCTCAAAAAAAGCGAAGCTTACTAGAAAGTGGCTAGTGTTGGATTCAGAGCAGTATATGACTTTATTACATGACTTGAGATCAGAATGGAGAATGAGCATTGAATTATCCCCAGACATGTCATTGAGATCACTGAGGAAAGTGGAAAATGGGTGCTGCATTATCCCCAGACGTGAATAAATATAAAAAATATCCATCTATCAAATAGTAATTCCTATAGGCCCTTAACCAAACAATACCCCCCAAATTAATAATGGAGTCCTAGAACCAACAAGACTCCAGTAACACAATATCTGGACCTGAGACAGAAAGGTTTAGTCATTTGCAATAAATAAACAATGTATTTATTAACATCTATTTATATAGTGCCAACATATTGCATAGCACTGTATCACTGACCTTAGTGAGTCTTTGGGTTGAAATGAAATAAAGACATTTAATAGAAATAGGGATTTAGGGGTACACAGCAACACAATTTTGGGAAAGTTTGGGTGAAGTCACTCAGCAGTTTTTAGGGATGCAAAGAATCCAGGATTCGGTTCGGATTCGGTTCGGGTCTTTTTTTCGGCCTGAATCCTTCTGCCCAGCCGATTTGCATATGTAAATTAGGGACGGGTAGGGAAATCACATGACTTTTTGTCACAAAAGAAGAATTTTTTCCACTTTTTCCTTTCCTGACGCTAATTTGCATATACAAATTAGGATTCGGTTCGGTATTTGGCCAAAACTTTCACCAAGGATTCGGGGATTCGGCCGAATCCCTAATAGTGGATTGGGTGCATCCCTAGTAATTATGCATGGGATTTGTACTAATAATGATGTTAATTTGGAAGGGATTCATTACAGACAGACCTGGGGTGCAGCTATGGGCAATTCAGTTACCTCTAATTCTGCAGGATTATTTGTGGGGAGGTTTCTCCACTTCATTTCTGTCCCCAACATATTAAACTGTGGACACGACACGTTGATGATGTTATTTTGGGATGGACGGGGACAAAGAAGAATTTATTCTCATACTCAAAACTTCAACCAATCCCCAAGATCCTTTATATTCAGTATTGGATTCCTGGACCCTGATATTAGAGTTTGGGGGAGTAGTACTTACTGGGACTGACTTTCCCTGTCTGGTTTAGATAAAAGGAATTCCTGTGTAACAACACTGGTTATTGATTGTAGCTCTGCCTTTAAAGGGGTGCGTCACCTTTAAGTTAACTTTCAGAATGTTATAGAATGGCTAATTCTAAGCAACTTTTCAATTGCCCTTCATTTTTTTCTTTTTTCATAGTTTTTGGGTTATTTGCCTTCTTTGCCCCCATCCAGCTTTTAGATGGGGGGTCACTGACCCCATGTAAAAAAACAAATGCTCTGTAAGACAGTTTATGTTGTCATATTTGAGGTACTTGAGAAAGGAATGTTCCTGTGAGGTGATAAAAGTGAGTAGAACAGAGGAACCTGCAATCAGATCTGTGGATTTCCCAGAATTGCCCAATGAATATCGTCATGTGACTAAGCCCTCTATTTACTATTCGTCCACTCCCTCCTTCCATAACTTCACCCCGGCCATTCTCCTGTCAATACAACGCCAGGCTCCAGTCTAAAGAGCAGCATTGGGCTCCGAGTTCTATTCCTCTCTCTCCACGATCATAAAATGTTGTTGGTTGCTGCCATCACTCACCCTAGCAACCACCTAGCAACCACCTACCAGTATTCTCATTATTTGATGTCATACCATTGCCATTAAACTGTCTCGTATTCCTCTTTCACTCACTCACCATCCCCAGGGGCCCCAGGATTCCCACCTGGAGATTCATTTAGAAAAAAAATCACAATCAACATCATATAAAAAGGTGAATTTGCCTTTAATGAGGGATTTAGAGCAAAGTTTTATTCATGAGGAACTAAGTGAGATCTGTTATTGCACCACAAATCCAAAAATACGTCTCCCAAACGGCAACAGATTATACAAACAAGTGATTCTCTGCAACAATTCATTAGTGCAATAAATCGACTGCACGACTCCAGCTTCATCTCACCACTGCACATGTCTATACATACAATAGTATATTTGCATCTCCATATGACATCACTGCTGTTCTGTGACATCATAGGGATTCCACTCTCAGTCACTGTTTCTTGTGCTAAGCAACTCACTTCTCCTCTGGTAAATGAGACAATCCTGAAAGATACAGACACATTATTACAGAGGCAGGTCCTATTGGGGTCATCATATCCTCTTATATATTTATATATAGTGATCATATCCCACTTATATATTTATATATAGTGATCCTATCTCCTTATATATTTATATATAGTGATCCTATCTCCTTATATATTTATATATAGTGATCATATATCCTTATATATTTATATATAGAGATCATATCCCCTTATATATTTATATATAGTGATCATATCCCCCTTATATATTTATATAGTGATCATATCCTCTTATATATTTCTATATAGTGATCATATCCTCTTATATATTTATATATAGTGATCATATCCCCTTATATATTTCTATATAGTGATCCTATCTCCTTATATATTTATATATAGTGATCATATCCCCTTATATATTTATATATAGTGATCATATCCCCTTATATATTTATATATAGTGATCATATCCCCTTATATATTTATATAGTGATCATATCCCCTTATATATTATATATAGTGATCATATCCCCTTATATATTTATATATAGTGATCATATCCCCCTTATATATTTATATATAGTGATCATATCCCCTTATATATTTATATGTAGTGATCATATCCCCTTATATATTTATATATAGTGATCATATCCCCTTATATATTTATATATAGTGATCATATCCCCTTATATATTTATATATAGTGATCATATCCCCCTTATATATTTATATATAGTGATCATATCCCCTTATATATTTATATATAGTGATCATATCCCCCTTATATATTTATATATAGTGATCATATCCTCCTATATATTTATATATAGTGATCATATCCCCCTTATATATTTATATATAGTGATCATATCCCCCTTATATATTTATATATAGTGATCATATCCCTCTTATATATTTATATATAGTGATCATATCCCCCTTATATATTTATATATAGTGATCATATCCCCTTATATATTTATATATAGTGATCATATCCCCATTATATATTTATATATAGTGATCATATCCCCTTATATATTTATATATAGTGATCATATCCCCTTATATATTTATATATAGTGATCATATCCTCCTTAACTTGCCTTATTTGCCCTTGATGCTGCTGAATGGCATTGCAGTCAAGTTTATTATCTACATTCTACAAGGACTCCAAGCTCTGTCTCCATTATGGATGTGCCTAACTTAATCTCATTACTCATTATTATAGATACAAGTGAGTGCAGGGTATTAAACCCTAAGTAAATGCCCATAAATTCCTCAACATTGAATCTTCTCTGCCCCTGAGACTGCCAGTTGGTCCCAATGCTCCTGCAGGGGAGACACATTGTACTTGGTTTGGTGCCACTAGTGCCCAACACACATAATCTATATGAGCCAATCTGGCCCCTGCCTGTCCAACATCACATTACTGAACCAAGGGAATTACTATGAGGCCTCCCTTTGCTCCACTACAGACTCAACTTGACTTTACTCATGGTGACACCTGGTTTCTTTGTCTTTGATCCCCCAATAAACCCCCACTCTCCCTACAAACATTGAGCGCTGCATTGAGGGTTCCAGATGAGGGGTTCATTTAGATGGAGTGTCCAACTTTTGGCTAATGCTGTGTCTGGATACTTTCCCTATAATGTACATTTTAGTATCCTACTCCATGTCTGACCCCCAGCTCTGTAGGCTGCCATCACTATGTTCCAGTCCCTCCCAATGCTCAAGTCACAGACTCCCTTACCCGCCCCTTGTACTCCGCTTACAGTTCTCTAGCTCCGCCCACCACTCCTTATACTCACCATGTAAAATGCTGATCCAAGTAAAACTGATTTGAGTGTCACTTCCATATCCAACGGGAAGGAAACTGTCACTTCCTCATTCGTGTGTCTGATCATCCCAACAACATGTTGTTCATCACTGGACTTCACCTGAGCAACACAAATGTCACACTCACACTGTGTATCGGGGTCTCCCTGCAGGGGGAGGGGCAGCACCCTGAAGCGGAGGATGAGTAGGAAAAACTCACCTCAAAGCTGACATTTCCAAAGACGTTGGCCTGGAGACTGGGGCCGAGGATGAGGAGGAGCACTTGCTTGGAAGAATCCATGATTGACAGGTGGGTGACAAATGAGTTCCAGTGAAGGGTGACAGATCCCAAGAGGCTTCTGGCCGGGGTATAAACCTCCATCTGTCAGGGAACAAACGTGAATCATAGAGGGTCTTAACAACTTTACCAGCTGGATACAGAATCATGGAGACTGGACAAGTTCTACAGAACCAAATACAGCAGCACGGAGCAGATACAGGGTCATATCCCATGTGTATTACTGTACCCGAATAAGTGGTTTCTGAAATATTAGCAGTTTTATACTGCTCCTACCAGATCCTTTACTTAAGAGTCAGATATGACTAGCCTAAAACTGCTAATATCTCTCAGAAACCACTAAAAAAAGAACATTTATGTTATATAGCAAAATTTCTTAAAGTGGAAAATGTCTTTAACGTCATTATAAAGTTGTAGGATTGCTATGAGACCGAGGGGCAACATATTGTCTGTGTGATACTGAGAATAACGTCAATCTCACCTCCCTGGAGCAACAATGGCAGCCTTCATGCAGCTCCATCATGCTGTTCCCATGCGTGTCTCTCACTATCACATCAAATATGGCGACACAGCAATGTAAGCGTTGCTCTGCCTGGAACAGCCCCTGCCCAGCGGAGTTCAGCACATCGAAGTTCCGTGCCCAACCCTGGCTCACTTTAACTGAGAGGGAACAGATCAGGAATGAGGTTATGTGGGTTATGTGGGTGCAAGGAGAGAGTCTGAGCAATGTTTCCCCAGCCACGTTCTGCTCAGGGGCCCAGGGCCACAAAACCTAAACAATCTAATTCCAGTGACCTGCCTGATCTAGGTCTGTACTTGTACATTTATCTGACTGTGTCTGTAGCCTGATTGGCAAGTATCAGGCCAGTTCAGTGGAACCATTGAGATTTGATTTCTGTCACTGTATTACCATTAAAGGATAAGTAAGCCTTTTATTTTAAAATTTCACAAACTGACTCTAAATAGCCCTCAGAATAACATTCATTTCTCCCTGCATTCAATTATATTTGATTTGTCTATTACAGCCAGTTCAACTGCAGCTCTTTCAGTTACTTCCTTGTCTAGCATGAAGCTCCTCCTATTTTACCTTTCTGAGCTCTCTCTCTCCACTATGAAGACCTTAAAGGAACAGTAACACCAAAAAATTAAAGTCTTTTAAAGTAATGAAAATATAGTGTACTATCTTGCTGCACGGGTAAAACTGGTGTGTTTACTTCAGAAAGCCTAAAATAGTTTATATAAACAAGCTGCTGTATAGCCATGGGGCAGCCATTCAAAGCTGAAAAAGGAGAAAAGGCACAGGATACACAATAGATAAGCTCTGTAGTAGACAATGGGATTCTTCAGAATTTATCTGTTATCTACTGTGTATCCTGTGGTTGAATGGCTGTCCCCATGGCTACACAGCAGCTTGTTTATATAAACTATAGTAGTACTTATCTGTTATCTACTGTGTATCCTGTGCTTGAATGGCTGCCCCCATGGCTACACAGCAGCTTGTTTATATAAACTATAGTAGTACTTATCTGTTATCTACTGTGTATCCTGTGCTTGAATGGCTGCCCCCATGTCTACACAGCAGCTTGTTTCTATAAACTATAGTAGTACTTATCTGTTATCTACTGTGTATCCTGTGCTTGAATGGCTTCCCCCATGGCTACACAGCATCTTGTTTATATAAACTATAGTAGTACTTATCTGTTATCTACTGTGTATCCTGTGCTTGAATGGCTGCCCCCATGTCTACACAGCAGCTTGTTTCTATAAACTATAGTAGTACTTATCTGTTATCTACTGTGTATCCTGTGCTTGAATGGCTGCCCCCATGGCTACACAGCAGCTTGTTTATATAAACTATAGTAGTACTTATCTGTTATCTACTGTGTATCCTGTGCTTGAATGGCTGCCCCCATGGCTACACAGCATCTTGTTTATATAAACTATAGTAGTACTTATCTGTTATCTACTGTGTATCCTGTGCTTGAATGGCTGCCCCCATGGCTACACAGCAGCTTGTTTATATAAACTATAGTAGTACTTATCTGTTATCTACTGTGTATCCTGTGCTTGAATGGCTTCCCCCATGGCTACACAGCAGCTTGTTTATATAAACTATAGTAGTACTTATCTGTTATCTACTGTGTATCCTGTGCTTGTATGGCTGCCCGCATGGCTACACAGCAGCTTGTTTATATAAAAAATAGTCTTTCTGAAGCAAATACACCAGTTTAAATCAGTACAGGACAACAAATTATAATGTCATTCCTTTAAAACACTTTTATTTTTTGATGTTACTGTCTCTTTAAAGAGGTGCATAATGCACACGCCTCATTGATTTCCATTGGAGCAGAGGCAGAGAGCATGCCCAGTAGGCAAAAGGGGGGCTCAGAAAGGAAAGGGGCTTCATGCTAGACAAGGAAGTAACTAAAAGAGCTGCAGTTGAACTGGCTGCAATAGTGAAATGAAATAAAACTGAATGCAGGTAGAAAGGAATGTTATTCTGTGGGCTGTTTAGAATAGTTTTAAGGGGTTTTAAAATAGAAGGCTTACTTTTTCTGTAATGGTTCAATGCCAGGGAATTCCCTACTACTCAGTTGCACTGAAGAAGCCGCTCTTATAAGGGGAAAAATGTTTTCAGGAATTCTCAGAAAGTCCAGTTGCTTTACACTTATCTCTACTAGATATGGTTTTATTGCATTAATTCCTGTTAATTACATGATAATCTGTAAAGTAAAACCCTGTTTACCCCTGGAACTATAGCAGGGTGACACCCCAATGTTTCTATATATCTGTAACCTTGTTATGAGCTAAGGGGGCCCAGTCTGAAGGTCAGTTAGGGGGAGATTTGGGGTGAGTGTTTATTTGTACCCTGGGTACCCCTGGAACTATAGCAGGGTGACACCCCAATGTTTCTATATATCTGTAACCTTGTTATGAGCTAAGGGGGCCCAGTCTGAAGGTCAGTTAGGGGGAGATTTGGGGTGAGTGCTTATTTGTACCCTGGGTACCCCTGGAACTATAGCAGGGTGACACCCCAATGTTTCTATATATCTGTAACCTTGTTATGAGCTAAGGGGGCCCAGCCTGAAGGTCAGTTAGGGGGAGATTTGGGGTGAGTGCTTATTTGTGCCCTGGGTACCCCTGGAACTATAGCAGGGGGACACCCCAATGTTTCTATATATCTGTAACCTTGTTATGAGCTAAGGGGGCCCAGTCTGAAGGTCAGTTAGGGGGAGATTTGGGGTGAGTGTTTATTTGTACCCTGGGTACCCCTGGAACTATAGCAGGGTGACACCCCAATGTTTCTATATATCTGTAACCTTGTTATGAGCTAAGGGGGCCCAGTCTGAAGGTCAGTTAGGGGGAGATTTGGGGGTGCTTATTTGTGCCCTGGGTGCCCTGGATTTGGAGTGCTTATTTGTGCCCTGGGTACCCCTGGAACTATAGCAGGGGGACACCCCAATGTTTCTATATATCTGTAACCTTGTTATGAGCTAAGGGGGCCCAGTCTGAAGGTCAGTTAGGGGGAGATTTGGGGTGAGTGCTTATTTGTACCCTGGGTACCCCTGGAACTATAGCAGGGTGACACCCCAATGTTTCTATATATCTGTAACCTTGTTATGAGCTAATGGGGCCCAGTCTGAAGGCCAGTTAGGGGGAGATTTGGGGTGAGTGTTTATTTGTACCCTGGGTACCCCTGGAACTATAGCAGGGTGACACCCCAATGTTTCTATATATCTGTAACCTTGTTATGAGCTAAGGGGGCCCAGTCTGAAGGTCAGTTAGGGGGAGATTTGGGGTGAGTGTTTATTTGTACCCTGGGTACCCCTGGAAACTATAGCAGAGTGACACCCCAATGTTTCTATATATCTGTAACCTTGTTATGAGCTAAGGGGGCCCAGTCTGAAGGCCAGTTAGGGGGAGATTTGGGGTGAGTGTTTATTTGTACCCTGGGTACCCTGGAACTATAGCAGGGTGACTGTTACCCCAATGTTTCTATATATCTGTAACCTTGTTATGAGCTAAGGGGGTCCAGTCTGAAGGTCAGTTAGGGGGAGATTTGGGGTGAGTGCTTATTTGTACCCTGGGTACCCCTGGAACTATAGCAGGGTGACACCCCAATGTTTCTATATATCTGTAACCTTGTTATGAGCTAAGGGGGCCCAGTCTGAAGGTCAGTTAGGGGGAGATTTGGGGTGAGTGATTATTTGTACCCTGGGTACCCCTGGAACTATAGCAGATTGACTGTTACCCCAATGTTTCTATATATCTGTAACCTTGTTATGAGCTAAGGGGGCCCAGTCTGAAGGTCAGTTAGGGGGAGATTTGGGGTGAGTGTTTATTTGTACCCTGGGTACCCCTGGAACTATAGCAGGGTGACTGTTACCCCAATGTTTCTATTTATCTGTAACCTTGTTATGAGCTAAGGGGGCCCAGTCTGAAGGTCAGTTAGGGGGAGATTTGGGTGAGTGATTATTTGTACCTTGGGTACCCCTGGAACTATAGCAGGGTGACACCCCAATGTTTCTATATATCTTTAACCTTGTTATGAGCTAAGGGGGCCAGTTAGGGGTAGACAATAGGAGAGATATATATATATATATATACATACATTGCACAATATGAGTTGACAGAATGGGCAGCGCCCACATGATTGTGCAAATATATTGCACATTAGTGAGTCTGTGTAATATACAACATGGGTCAGTTCTACACATAAATATTGGTTAATATCTCTATCATTTTATTTATCTGCCTGTCAATGATCAATCAATGTATTTGGGATATTTCTGGAGAGAGAATAAGAAGCTTTACTTACACTTTTCCCGTATCGAGAGCTGGTTGATCTGGAAATTGACAAGTGATTGTATTAGTATTATATATAGGGAATAAAGTAGCCCCTCTTGTAAAATATAAGGATATTATAAGTTACCGAGGAGTTTTATGACCATATAAAAGTACGAGGCCGAAGGTCATGGAACTCCGAGGTAACTTATAATATCCTCATATTTTGCAACTGGGGGTACTTTATTTATTATAATACACAAGTTTTAGTGAGTCATGTGACAGAAATTACATCAGAACTCACCGTTTATAACTGATGACATCAGAACTCACCGTTTATAAGGATATAATTTACAAGATATTCATGGCTTTTGTGTATTATACAGGTATATACAGTATATATCATCTATGGATTATTTATAGCTGGGAAATAGAGAAATGTTAACTAGTTTGGTTGGGACATAGTTATTACGACTTACTGTGCAAAGTCATATCATTACCTGCAGCAGATTCTCCATCCCTGGTGGAAGCCCCATTACAGGAGTGATGGCCATTAGGGGATTGGAGGTGGGTGGTGGGTATGAGTCTGGAGGGGCATAGGGTGCTATGGTGTTGTAACTGGGTGGCTCTTCTTTGGGCACAGACTGTATTGGGGTCTCAAGCTCTACAGAAAAGGAAAAAGTTGAGGAGTTACAGCATAATTATTAGGGGTGACACCCCTAGAGCTGGCCATCCCACCCCATTACCTGTTGATGACATGTCTCTGTGATAAAGATCTTTTCTGTAAATCCAGGAAACTGCTCAGTTGTACTTGAATCTGACACAGGGAAGGCGCAAGTCCCAGGGGCTGATATTTAATTCCCTATTCCTGGAGCTGCCGAGAGAACTGCACTAATCACAAGCCAAGTGTGAGCCAATCATTACAGGGCAGGGACTGATATACACAACTGTCTGTTAGTGATGGGAGGAGCCTGAGTATGAGAGGGGCGGGGTGAAATGATTAAAGGGACGGGAGGGGTAGATATGGAAATCATTGGGATCCATAGAAGAAGTGAATATATTGACTTTCATTCAAAGTCCATATTTAATGAGGAACTTACTGATTGGCCAGACTTTCCATGACCGGAATGACGTATAATCTCTGTAAAAGATGGGGAATAAGATACTGCTATATAAAAAAGAAATACAATTTCAGCTTTGCCCCAGAATTGCTGCAGCCCACTTGCATTTTATCTGCACTCTCCTCCATTCCCACTGCCCCATGAGCCATTGACTTATATGCATTCGGCATGCACAGAAACCAGTGTAGCCTGCAGCAAGCCCAACACCCCTACATTGCACCAGTATGGTCATGTGACTACTCATCTACCCACGTGTTCCAAAACCGCACCTCAGCCAAAGTCCAGTCAAGTCCAATGTATAGGAGAGAAGGATTCATTGTGGGCCATCAGTGCTAAAGGAATGTACCATTTTCACTCCTGTTGGGGGAGGGGTTGCTTCCGTAAACTCCTTCTTTGGGTTATTGCATCTATAGCTTCCTTGTCTGGCCTATCTAATTACAGGTGGGACCATTGCAAAAGCACAAACTTTGTTGCAGTTGGTTGTTACTCATTAGATAAATCAGCCCCATACTATCATTATTAGGGTTAAGTTTATATATATATGTATAATATACAGTACGTTCTTGCCTGCAAGAGACTCTCCATCCCTGGTGGAACCCCCTTTACAGGGGTGATGCCCATTATTGCACTGGAGTCAGAGGGTGGGTGTGGGTCACGGGGGCACAGGGTGCTATGGTGTCGTAGCTGGGGGGGATCATCATTGGGAACATTCTGTATTGGTGCATCAAACTCTACAGAAATAGAGAAAATTGGAAAGTTATGGCTCAATTTGTCCCTTGGCTGACACACAAAAGTTACTGGCCTGGCACCTCTAGGACTGGTACAGGGGACTGTAACGCCAATACAGAGAGTTACTGGCCTGGCACCTCTAGGACTGGTACAGGGGACTCTAACACCAATACAGAGAGTTACTGGCCTGGCACCTCTAGGACTGGTACAGGGGACTCTAACGCCAATACAGAGAGTTACTGGCCTGGCACCTCTAGGACTGGTACAGGGGACTCTAACGCCAATACAGAGAGTCCTTCACTTTGTATTTAATACACGTAGAAAGCAGCAATGTAGCCAGTCCCACTGTCTCACAGGTGCTCCGTCCACACACCTCAAATCTTGTATACAATCAAAAGCGGAGAACAGAGGAACAAACATGCAGAATAACTGCTAAAGTGCAAATTTATTATAGTCCACACAACATGTTTCGGGCGTCAAAAAAAGGGCCTGTGACGCCCGAAACATGTTGTGTGGACTATAATAAATTTGCACTTTAGCAGTTATTCTGCATGTTTGTTCCTCTGTTCTCCGCCAATACAGAGAGTTACTGGCCTGGCACCTCTAGGACTGGTACAGGGGACTCTAACACCAATACAGAGAGTTACTGGCCTGGCACCTCTAGGATTGGTACAGGGGACTCTAACACCAATACAGAGAGTTACTGGCCTGGCACCTCTAGGACTGTTACAGGGGACTCTAACACCAATACAGAGATTTACTGGCCTGGCACCTCTAGGACTGGTACAGGGGACTCTAACACCAATACAGAGAGTTACTGGCCTGGCACCTCTAGGACTGGTACAGGGGACTCTAACGCCAATACAGAGAGTTACTGGCCTGGCACCTCTAGGACTGGTACAGGGGACTCTAACACCAATACAGAGAGTTACTGGCCTGGCACCTCTAGGACTGGTACAGGGGACTCTAACACCAATACAGAGAGTTACTGGCCTGGCATCTCTAGGGTTGATCAGACTTGCCACAGGATTTCGTGCCCCAGCCCTAGTTTTCCTTAAACAAGAACAACTCCCATGCACCCTCAGTTATTTGTATTGTATGTCTATATGGCACCCGTTACATTTAGCACCGTCCCCGGGTACAGCACCTCTGGGTTTAAGAAAGCTGTTTTGATTGGTTGTAGTGCCATTACCCGTTGATGACACGTCTCTCTGATAAAGTTCGGGATCTTTTGCCTGAATTCAAGAAACTGATAATTTAGTACATGGATCTGCCGCCGGGTAAGGCTGGTAAAGGTAAACCCACAGGGACTGGGCACAGACAGCAACCCAGGTTATTAATTCCCATTACATGGAGCTCCCAGAGCGTTGCACTAATCACATGCCAAGTGTGAGCCAATCATTACAGGGCAGGGACTGATATACAAAACAACTGACTGTTAGGGTGGGAGGAGCTTGAGTATAAGAGGGGGCAGAGTGAAATTATTAAGGGAAGGGAGGGGTAGAAATGAGCAAAGAAATCATGGACAATATTAGGATTTATTGAACAAGTGTATTTTCTTGAAAAGCTTATACAGGTATGGGATCCTTTATATGGAAACTCGTTTTCCAGAAGGCTCCTAATTACAGAAAGGTCATCTCCCATAGACTCAATTTTATCCAAATAATCCAAATTTTTAAAAACGATTTCCTTTTTCTGTGTAATAATAAAACAGTCACTTGTACTTGATCCCAACTAAGATATAATTAATCCTTATTGGAAGCAAAACCAGCCTATTGGCTTTATTTCATGTTTATATGATTTTCTAGTAGACTTAAGGTATGAAGATCCAAATTAAGGAAAGATCTGTTATCTGGAAACCCCCAGGTCCTGAGAATTCTGGATAACAGGTCTCATACCTGTATTTATGAAGTCATTTATTGGGAATGACATATCATCTCTAAGAGTGTGGAATATGTTCCATATAAATCCTCGACCGCAGAGCTTTCAGTCCGTCTGCCAATCACACAGCTGCTTCTGCTCCTCCCCATACAATGCGCCAGCAGGTAAAAAACACAAATATTCACCAGACGGGAACATGGGGTAGTACTTGGCAGAAGGGGTAAGTGCTTAGGGTTTGTCATGCCCCAAAAACCACTGCACCCCTAACATGTCTGGACTGGGAGTCAAAATAATCCCTGGTATTACAAATACACAGAGACCTAAACAGGGAGTCTATGGAATCTTACAGCAGCCCCTCTGGCATTTGCTTGAACTATAGACTGGGCCCCTAGTTGTGCCCCTGATTGTTTCAGGGATTTGGGCTGATCCCCTTCATCAGACTTAAACTACTCTCCTCTCCCCCAATCTCCTTATATCGATGCAGAAGCAAAACCTCCCTCCTAGAAACTTCCCAGAGGCTCATTAAGTCCGACCTCAGGTATCACTGACACCTAGTGCCCAAACTAGTGAACTACACCAGCCCATAGGGTTCATTGCAATGGCCCAAGCAAAGTGCAAACAAAAGGGGGTGCAGTGTGCGAATAGCCGTAGCATCTGTTAGAACTCATAGACCTGGGAACTTCTGTTTAAATGTAGTGTGGCCTACGTTATATTCAAAATTGGGGAGCAGGGGGGCACATAGGCATCAGCATTAGGACGAGTTCTCGTGCCCCTTTGGGTTGTAAATGTGCCAAATATGTGCCAAATACTAAATCAATACTAAATACTTCCCACCTCTAATTTGCATATGCAAATTCGGATTTGGTTTGGTATTCGGCCAAATCTTTCGCAAAGAATCCAGGGGTTCGGCTGAATTCAAAATAGTGGACTAGTCAGAGCCAGGGGGTGCCCTGTGGTATTTAGGAGAGGGTCCCACTGAACCCACAGAACTGCACTCTCACCTTGTGTCTAATGCCCTGGTGCAAGTGAGGTGTAACTGGGCTCTATACACTGTAATTGTGCACCCCAAACTGCTCTAGAACTGCTCTAGAACTGCTCTAGAACTCACATTGGGGCCTTCAATAAATAGCCTGGTGGATCTGCTCTCATTTGGTTTAACCCCTTCAGTGAGGAATGTTTAGGTGTGAGAGCCTGCGTGGGTGCTGAGCGGTGAATGGGTTAATGATGTGCCAACCAGTGAGGAGGGGGAGGTGTTGCATTTATTACAGGGCGGTTCACTTTCTGACATTGAAAACCAGTGACTTTGGGGGTCCTGTGTGTGATAATGGGGGTCCTGGGGAATATTGGGGCAGGGAGATGTTGGGAGATATATATACAGGCAGAGGTCCATATAGGACATCTATATATTTATATATATATATACCAGCCCAGCACTACTGATATCAGTTTATGACCAGTAAATACATTATGAAACACCAAGAGGCATCATGTTATTAACCCACGACTGACCCACAAGTATTGTTTTAGTGAAAGTGCAAAAATATTAAAAAAATATTTTTAAAAAAAGGGCAAAATTTTTGCCACTGGCACTAATCTGTTGTTTAATGGGGTGCATTTGGGTGCTGCTGTGGGACCCGCAGAGAACAGGTGGGTGACACTCATGTTATTTACTCTTTAGTCACCTCTCTCATTCCTGTTATTCCTGTCTGTCTGTCTGTCCTGCAGGGAACCATTAACCCCTTGTGTTGTCTCAAGCTCTGCTAATCAGCATCAGGGGTTTCACCAGAATTGGGAGTCGCCAGCTTAGATCAGGGGCGTGGCCATTTGTGCGAGGGGCTTTTTTATAGTATAAAGCCCCCCTTTGATACTCAGTATTTACCAGTTTTTACCTGAGGATATACAGTATACACACATATTACACACATATACATATATATTACATACACACACATATATATATTACACACACATATACATACACACATATTACACACACACATATATATATATATATTACACACAGCTACATATTGTATAATTGTATATATTCCTCCCGAATCCTCAACAGACTCTCAGCTCAGAGTGGCTCCCAAATTCACTGCCCACAAATCTATGAGCTCCTCTTACTTATAAACCTTCTGCCCCCCAATCTGCTCCTCCCTTCATGTTTTCCCCCTTTTTATGCCTCCCAATTCCCTCCTCTCATACATTTTACCCTCGGATTTCTCCCTTCCCTCCCCCATTCAGTTTCTCTTTTTCATTTTGCCCTTTTTTCTGGGCCACCAGATGGCGATGTAGCATTAAAGGGGCGGTTCACCTTTAATTTAACTTGTAATATGTTATAGAATGTGCAATTCTAAGCAACTTTTCAGTTGGTCTTCATTATTTATGTTATTTTTAATTATTTTGCCTTTTTCTTCTGACACTATCCAGCTCTCAAATGGGGGTCACTGACCCCTTCTAAAAATCAAAAGCTCTGTAAGGCTACAGATGTATTGTTATTGCCACTTTTTATTCCTCATCTTTCTATTCAGGCCTCTCCTATTCATATTCCAGTCTCTTATTCAAATTAATGCATGGTTGCTAGGGGAATTTGGACCATAGCAACCAGATGGCTGAAACTACAAACTGGAAAGTTGCTGAATAAAAAGCGAAATAACTCAAAAGCCACAAATAATAAAAATTCAAACCCAATACCAAATTGTCTTATAATATCACTCCCTATATCATACTAAAAGTTCATTCTAAAGGGAACAACCCCTTTAAAGTCAGTTATTTGAGAGTGGTCTGAACTGATACAAATGTTTCTCTTGGGTAAGTCTGGATTTCCTCCAATTCACTTGACCCAACTCAATACTTTCCCTTCACTTCCATGGGAACGGCCACTTCTCCCTCCTGCTGAGAAATGGTATGACCCAATGACTCCTGGTATGGGGGGGTACAGTATAGAAATAATTTCAGTTGATAAATAGAAGTTATTGGGTGCAAAGTCTTTAGGGCCCCTCTTAAATGTAATCAATAGTGATGGGTGAATTTCTCCTGTTTTACTTCGCCAAAAAATTCGCTCATTTCCTGCGAAATTCATGAGACTGCGAAAATTCGCCAAACGCGGATTTTGATGGCGGCAACAATTTGACGCACATTAAAGTCAATGGGCGCCTTTAATTGTCGCCGGAGTCGGAATTGTCGCCGGCCTCAAAAAAAAAATGTATAAACGCCGGCGAATTTTCGTTGCAATTTTCACAAATTTATTCACTGGCGGGGAAACACTGGCGAATAAATTGGCCCATCACTAGTAATGAATGGCATTTGTCAGAAGGATTTAGTGAAACACAAAGCGGTCAGAGCCCCACTGGGCCCCGTATTCCTCTTGGGTCAGGCAGAAGTTCAGGCTCAGTACTTACACCCTTGTCTTTCATTTAAAGCTCAACTTCCCCTTTAATTCATCTCCAGCATTCAGCAATTCCTATTAAACAGCGCCCCCGTCTGGTCAATCTCATGAAACACTCCTGGGTGGGGTTTCCATTCTGTCTGTTCAGAACCAATTCGCTCCATCAGATCATTGTCCTGTCGGTACTGACTGGAGTAGTCCTGACAGAATCCATATCCCAGCAGATAAGTGAGTAATATTATTTATTCCAGACTACAAATAGATAGGCGGATATATATATATATATATAATATAGAATTGTACAGAGTGTTTATACATAAGTAAACCATGAGTCCAAATCCTTATATGAAGTGACTGGGGTACTTTGGTGTCTGAGCTGAAGGCACATGAAATTCTATTTGGTCTGTAGGGGGCGACTGTAGTTGTTTGGGGAAATCATTAACTGATCACTGTGTGACGTTCCGGCTTCGCTCTGGATCTCTCGAAAAAGACATAATCCTGTAAAATAAAAAGTATTTGTGTAACGTTACTGTATCAGTGAGCTGGGAGTTGCACAATGGTACTCCCTGCACCCTTCCCTTCTTCTCGCCCCGGGGGGAATGGTCAGACCATGGGGTATGAGAGGGACAGTGAATAAAGCAGCAACCCCCTGATTACATTGTGATTTAATTGTGATTTAATTGTAGTTTAATAGTGATTTAATTGTGATTTAATTGTAGTTTAATAGTGATTTAATTGTAATTTAATTGTAATTTAATTGTGATTTAATTGTGATTTAATTGAGATTTAATTGTGATTTAATAGTGATTTAATTGTGATTTAATTGAGATTTAATTGTGATTTAATTGTAGTTTAATA
Organism: Xenopus laevis; assembly: GCF_017654675.1. Classification (NCBI taxonomy): domain Eukaryota; kingdom Metazoa; phylum Chordata; class Amphibia; order Anura; family Pipidae; genus Xenopus; species Xenopus laevis. The sequence goes on from NC_054375.1 coordinate 159,292,957, forward strand.
GTGATTTAATTGTGATTTAATTGAGATTTAATTGTGATTTAATTGTAGTTTAATAGTGATTTAATTGTAGTTTAATAGTGATTTAATTGTGATTTAATTGTGATTTAATCGTGATTTATTTATGATTTAATTGTGATTTAATTGTGATTTAATTGTGATTAAACTGGCCAATCAGACACTTCAGGTGGAAATCTGTCATTGTTCACCTTCAATGTACAAATCTTCTGAATCCACTAAGAATGCTGTGAATGTGTTAGAAGAAGCATTTTCCATAACAAAAAGTAACGATGCCATTGAGAGATCTCATTTATATTCCTGTTAACTCAGTCCTTCTCCTGTCACTCTGACCAGTCTTCTGCAGGGATGGGAGGGGCCTATTCTGAACCTGACACACCTATATGATGACATCATCATGCCCAGGCTTTGCCCTTACTTGTTTCCTATTGGACATTGATCCTGCCCTCCCCCTAGTGACTCATTGGTTGCTTGTGCAGTGTAACCAGTCACATGATTTGCTCATTGGTTGATGACTCAGGTGTAATGGAAAGGGTTAACAGACTGAGTATATAAATAACAAACAATTGAATTTGATGGATTTTGCTATTAATTTGATTTGAATGATTCGAATTCAGCCGAATACGGATCTATATGATAGAAAACTGACCTATTCGTCCCAAAAAAAACTTTGACTTAATTTCGGTTGGTCTGTTTGAATTCAATTTCCCATTCGAAACTCGACCCTTGATAAATATGCCGCTAAGTGTTTCACGTCTGGAACAAGATGTAGAGCTCTAAATACCAAACGAAATGTTATAGGGATTTATACCAGAAACATATTTTGCTTTATGCACAAAAATTCAGTTTCTCTCCAGGACCTGATGCTGCTCAAGTTCCTCAGCACAGGAAGCAGTGGCAGATTGACAGCAGACTCAGCCAATAGGAGTTCAGTACAATGTGTGATGTCATATAAGGAAGAGGAAGTCAACGCTGTAGTGTTTTTGGGGTCAGTGACCCCCTCCCAGCACAGGGTCCGTGTGGAACTGAAGGATTAGTACAGGGAAACTTCTGAGGTGAATATCTCTTCAACTGTACTTTTTCTGTTAACTATTTCTGTGACATTTTGTTACAAACATGAACAACCCCTTTATACTGGCCCCTCCCCCGCGGAGCCCCAATACTCACCAGCAGGAAACAGGCCCCCAGTAACACCGCTTTCATTTTCACATCAATATCTTTGGGGAACTGGATCCCAAAATTATCTGCGTCCGTGAAGATTTCCTTGGTCAACCCACCCCAGTGTTTACTGATCCGACCGACACTGCGAGACTCACACAGAGGCTTCACCTGCGGCACAAACACACCAAACGCTTAATATGGAGGAGAGACAGACAGGAGAGAGACTGCTGAGAGACTGACTGGACAGACAGACAGGAGAGAGACTGCTGAGTGAGTGACTGGACAGACAGACAGGAGAGAGACTGCTGAGAGAGTGACTAGAGAGACAGACAGGAGAGAGACTGCTGAGAGACTGACTGGAGAGACAGACAGGAGAGAGACTGCTGAGGGAGTGACTGGAGAGACAGACAGGAGAGAGACTGCTGAGAGAGAGACTGGAGAGACAGACAGGAGAGAGACTGCTGAGAGAGAGACTGGAGAGACAGACAGGAGAGAGACTGCTGATAGAGTGACTGGAGAGACAAACAGGAGAGAGACTGCTGAGGGGGTGACTGGAGAGACAGACAGGAGAGAGAGTGCAGAGAGAGTGACTGGAGAGACAGACAGGAGAGAGAGTGTGGAGGGAGAGACTGGAGAGACAGACAGGAGAGAGAGTGCTGAGGGAGTGACTGGAGAGACAGACAGGAGAGAGAGTGCTGAGGGATTGACTGGAGAGACAGACAGGAGAGAGAGAGTGCTGAGAGAGTGAATGGAGAGACAGACAGGAGAGAGACTGCTGTGAGGGTGACTGGTGGGACAGACAGGAGAGAGAGTGCTGAGGGGGTGACTGGAGAGACAGACAGGAGAGAGACTGCTGAGAGAGTGACTGGAGAGACAGACAGGAGAGAGACTGCTGATAGAGTGACTGGAGAGACAGACAGGAGAGAGAGTGCTGAGAGAGTGAATGGAGAGACAGACAGGAGAGAGACTGCTGAGGGGTGACTGGAGAGACAGACATGAGAGAGAGTGCTGAGGGGGTGACTGGAGAGACAGACAGGAGAGAGTGCTGAGAGAGTGACTGGAAAGACAGACAGGAGAGAGAGTGCTGAGGGGGTGACTGGAGAGACAGACAGGAGAGAGTGCTGAGAAAGTGACTGGAGAGACAGACAGGAGAGAGTGCTGAGGGGGTGACTGGAGAGACAGACAGGAGAGAGACTTCTGAGAGAGTGACTGGAGAGACAGACAGGAGAGAGTGCTGAGGGGGTGACTGGAGAGACAGACAGGAGAGAGACTTCTGAGAGAGTGACTGGAGAGACAGACAGGAGAGAGTGCTGAGGGGGTGACTGGAGAGACAGACAGGAGAGAGAGAGTGCTGAGGGGGTGACTGGAGAGACAGACAGGAGAGACTGCTGAGAGAGTGACTGGAGAGACAGACAGGAGAGAGACTGCTGAGAGAGTGACTGGAGAGACAGACAGGAGAGAGTGCTGAGGGGGTGACTGGAGAGACAGACAGGAGAGAGACTGCTGAGAGAGTGACTGGAGAGACAGACAGGAGAGAGTGCTGAGGGGGTGACTGGAGAGACAGACAGGAGAGAGAGTGCTGAGGGGGTGACTGGAGAGACAGACAGGAGAGACTGCTGAGAGAGTGACTGGAGAGACAGACAGGAGAGAGACTGCTGAGAGAGTAACTGGAGAGACAGACAGGAGAGAGTGCTGAGGGGGTGACTGGAGAGACAGACAGGAGAGAGACTGCCGAAATGTGATTGGCTCATACCTGGAAGTCGATGTCCCCACAGCAGCTTGACATGATACAGGGTCCTACAACCTTCAGCACCGGCTCCCGCGTCTCAGTCAGCAGAGAATATTTGGGGACAAAGGGGTGCCACGACTGAGCCACGTACCCCACAGTGTGTCCCGGGGGGCTCTGCACTTCCAGCTGTGGGACATGAGAATAATGAGAAGCAAAATGAGAAGTGTGCGGCCAATATACAGTGTAGTGTTTGTAAGTAGAACACAAGCAGTAGCGCAGTACGGTGGGAGGGATATAAGTGGCAGTTGGGCAGTATGGTGGGAGGGATATAAGTGGCAGTTGGGTGAGTATGGTGGGAGGGATATAAGTGGCAGTTGGGCAGTATGGTGGGAGGGATATAAGTGGCAGTTGGGCAGTATGGTGGGAGGGATATAAGTGGCAGTTGGGCAGTATGGTGGGAGGGATATAAGTGGCAGTTGGGCAAAACAGTGGGAGGGATATAAGTGGCAGTTGGGCAGTATTGTGGGAGGGATATAAGTGGCAGTTGGGCAGTATGGTGGGAGGGATATATGGGGAGTGAATAGGCAGTAGCGCAGTATGGTGGGAGGGATATATGAGGAGTGAATAGGCAGTAGCGCAGTATGGTGGGAGGGATATATGGGGAGTGAATAGGCAGTAGCGCAGTATGGTGGGAGGGATATATGGGGAGTGAATAGGCAGTAGCGCAGTATGGCAGCACATTACCTCTTGCAGACAACATGGGAAACAGCAGCTGGTACATTTGAGAGGACGGATAAAGTGAATGACTTCACGGCCAGAGGGGTCGCAGACCTGGAGGTTAAGGGGTCGGAGGGATCCGCAGCAGCACCGGGCACAGAGTGAGCTCCGCTCCTGTACAGAGAAGATCCTCTGTCCCACAATGCTCAGCAGCTCATACTGGTTGCAGGTCTCAAACCCAGTAACAGCTGCAGAGGAAACACATGAGTCACTAATAAGTTATTTATTGTCTTTGTCTCTCTGACACTTTCCTGTTCTACTGGTTATGGGGAACCACCAGCTCACGCCTCTATACTCTCTATATCTGTATATTCTCTATACTCTCTATACTCTCTATACTCTCTATATCTGTATATTCTCTATACTCTCTATACTCTCTATACTCTCTATACTCTCTATACTCTCTATACTCTATATATTCTCTATACTCTCTATACACTCTATATCTGTATATTCTCTTTACTCTCTATACTCTCTTTACTCTCTATATTCTCTATAATCTCTATA